>NC_132891.1:5101317-5336317 GCF_030463535.1 Salminus brasiliensis
AAACATTTTAGCAGTGATTCAAAACTTTTGAGCAGTGATTCATAACTTTTTAGCAGTGATTCAAAACTTCTGAGCAGTGATTCAAAATTTTTGAGCAGTGATTCATAACTTTTTAGCAGTGATTCAAAACTTCTGAGCATTGATTGAAAACTTTTGAGCAGCGATTCTAAACGTTCTAGCAGTGATTCAAAACTTTTGAGCATTGATTCAAAACTTTCTAGAAGTGATTCAAAACTTTTGAGCAGTGATTCAAAACTTTTGATCAGTGATTCAAAACTTCTGAGCAGTGATTCAAAACTTCTGCGCATTGATTCAAAACGTCTGAGCATTGATTCAAAACTTCTGAGCAGTGATTCAAAACTTCTGAGCATTGATTAAAAACTTCTGAACAGTGATTCAAAACTTCAGAGCATTTATTGAAAACTTTTGAGCAGTGATTCCAAACTTTTTAGCAGTGATTCAAAACTTTTAAGCAGTGATTCAAAACCTCTAAGCAGTGATCAAAACTGCTGATCAGTGATTCAAAACTTCTGAGCATTGATTCAAAACCTCTGAGCATTTATTGAAAACTTTTGATCAGTGATTCAAAACTTCTGAGCATTGATTCAAAACTTCTGAGCAGTGATTCCAAACTTCTGAGCAGTGATTCAAAACTTCTGAGCATTTATTGAAAACTTTTGGGCAGTGATTCCAAACTTTCTAGCAGTGATTCAAAACTTTTAAGCAATGATTTGAAACTTTTGATCAGTGATTCAAAACTGCTGAGCAGTGATTCCAAACTGCTGAGCAGTGATTCAAAACTTCAGAGCATTTATTGAAAACTTTTGGGCAGTGATTCCAAACTTTCTAGCAGTGATTCAAAACTTTTAAGCAGTGATTTGAAACTTTTGATCAGTGATTCAAAACTGCTGAGCAGTGATTCAAAACTTCTGAGCAGTGATTCCAAACTTCTGAGCAGTGATTCAAAACTTCAGAGCATTTATTGAAAACTTTTGGGCAGTGATTCCAAACTTTCTAGCAGTGATTCAAAACTTTTAAGCAATGATTTGAAACTTTTGATCAGTGATTCAAAACTGCTGAGCAGTGATTCCAAACTGCTGAGCAGTGATTCAAAACTTCAGAGCATTTATTGAAAACTTTTGGGCAGTGATTCCAAACTTTCTAGCAGTGATTCAAAACTTTTAAGCAGTGATTTGAAACTTTTGATCAGTGATTCAAAACTGCTGAGCAGTGATTCAAAACTTCTGAGCATTGATTCAAAATTTCTGAGCATTTATTGAAAACTTTAGATCAGTGATTCAAAACCTCTGAGCAGTGATTCAAAACTTCTGAGCAGTGATTCCAAACTTCTGAGCATTGATTCAAAACTTCTGAGCATTTATTGAAAACTTTTGATCAGTGATTCAAAACTTCTGAGTATTGATTCAAAACCTCTGAGCAGTGATTCAAAACTTCTGAGCAGTGATTCCAAACTTCTGAGCAGTGATTCAAAACTTCTGAGCATTGATTCAAAACTTCTGAGCAGTGATTTCAAACTTCTGAGCAGTAATTCAAAACTTCTGAGCAGTGATTCAAAACTTCTGAACAGTGATTCAAAACTTCTGAGCATTTATTGAAAACTTTAGATCAGTGATTCAAAACTTCTGAGCAGTGATTCAAAATCTCTGAGCAGTGATTCAAAACTTTTGAGCATTGATTCAAAACCTCTAAGCAGTGATTTCAAACTTCTGAGCAGTGATTCCTAACTTCTGAGCAGTGATTCAAAACTTCTGAGCAGTGATTCAAAACTTCTGAGCAGTGATTCAAAACTTCTGAGCAGTGATTCCTAACTTCTGAGCAGTGATTCAAAACTTCTGAGCAGTGTTTTGAATGGTAGCACATATGTGGTCAAGGCCATGATCAGCAAAGTCTCCTGCTTCTTAAAGGGGTTCATTGCACCTTCTACTGTAAGACTCACGACCACTGAAACTGTCAATGTGACCCTGCAGCTAAACAGCCCTCTGATGCTGACAGTTGCTTCGGCAGATCTACAGATGTGCTGAAAGCCACGCATGCGAGACGTTGCTTTTGCTTGCCTGCTCTCCCACACAATAACAATCCACAGAGGTGAATATTAATGGCTTCCTTCAGCGGCTCACACGACCCAAAGCCCATCCAAACAAACCCCGCGTCACTGAGCGAAGAGTACGCCAGGCCATCTAAACGATCTTAGCTCATCTTACCCAAAGCAAATAATCAAATAAGGCCTCCATTCCAGACTCCGTTCCCCAGATCCAGAGCATTTACTTTGGCACCTTTCTCCAGCTAAAGGCCATCCAGCATGCTCTCACACCCATCAGTGGAGAAAGTGATGACTGCAGTATGGACATTGCTCACACACATATATGTATATATACTGTACATAACTATATAAACTCCAACATGCACGACAGGTTCCTGGTTTATTAACCCCTAACACTCCAAGTCATATTACACACTAAGGTGCATTACTCAGCAACTACAGGGACTTCTGTACAAACTGGAGGGGCTGTCCTCTGGTAATAGCCCACCGGCGGCACATAGGCTGTTTAAGGCGTTAAAGATGTGACAATTCAAGGATAAAGGAAGCAATGTCTTATGTCTTATGTCCAAATACACAAGCTCCCAGTAATTACTGAGACTGAGCTGTATTTTGCCAGCTGTGCAGCTCTTGCCTTGTTTAGGCCACCAGTGTGTAGATCATATATTGTAATACTGCAGATGACCAATAGTGCCAAACACTAGGACTGTAAGCTGACTTTTAAACCCTGTGTATCCAGTGACAGTAATTAAAAATTAATACTTAATTTTTTTATATGTATATATTAAATAAATACATTTTAAAAACACATGTTGCATATATGATTTTATATAGGATCATTTTCTTTTGTAAATGTAGCATTGAGCTGTGGAGCACTTTTGCCCATATGTATATATATATACACACACACATACATATATACTTCTCTACAGGGACTGGACAAGCTCTGTGCGTGCATTTGCACATCTGAATCAGCAACGACTGCAACTTACAGTCGCTGAATGCGAACTTCATTTGAACGGATGTCCACAAACATTTGGACATGTAGTGTAGTAGAGGTTGTAGTGTATAGGGGAATGAAGACGCAGGATCTAGCACTAGCAAACACGCCAACATCAGATAGTGGCTCAGTGCATAGAGGGCTGGGCTATTGACCAGAGTGGGGAGGTACCAAGGTCTACTTAGGGGCCACTGTTGGGGCCTTATCCAAGGCCTTCCCCTCAACCATCTCTGCTCCAGGGGGATGACTGTTGGATGACTGACCCTTGATGTCTAAGCTTTAGAAATTGCTTCAAAAAGGGGGGGGAGGTTTTAGATATAGCCGAACCCTTTTGGGCTCTCCATAGATCCATATTTACAAAGGTTCTATATAGAACCCTCTACAAACCATTTGTCACCTACAGAACCCTTTGACCAGTTAAACAACCTACAGGTTACACAGGAAGGTGAATGTGGCATTAGGAGTCTTGCCCAAAGACTCTTATTGGTGTAGTGTGGTGTGGTGTGGTGTGGCCCACCCAGCGGATCTAACCCCAGTTTTCCACAAGGAGGGTGAAATTCTCACCCACCATACTACTCAGACCACATTCAGCCTTTAACTGGTTCTGTGACTTGTCTTGGTTCTCTATAGAACATGAGAAGAACCCTTGAAGAACCCATTTTCTCAAGAGTGCATGATTGAGAATGACTCAACACAGTTGGAGAAAGCAGGGAGTGTGTTTCTGGGGTATGCATTATTCAGTATTTAATAATGGAACACTGAGCTTGCAGGTGGACACACACACACACACACACACACACACACACACACACACACGTATGATGAGGTAAGTGTGGAGTTTATGTAGAGAGTGCAGAAGTGAATCCTGTAAAACTGGAATGGCTCACAATGATCTGCAGAGCTGCATGACTCATACAGACACCTGCTACACACTACAGAGGAAGGATAATAGGACTCGGGGTGTGTGTGTGTGTGTACGTGCATGTGTGTGTGTGCGCGCGCGCACGTGAGTGTGTGTGTGTGTATAAGCAAGAATTCAAGGACAAAGCATGTGCCGGAAAGATGTGACAAAAACAATGACAGCACAGTTACACAGGCATGTGGGCCCACAGCTGTGGAGCAGGTCATGTGGGTGAATGTGTGTATATATGTGTATATGTGTGTGTGTGTGTGTGTGTGTGTGTGTGTCAGCAAGTGCATTCATGTTTCTGTGCATGTCAATCATTATTCAACGTTTATCCCCGAAAAGACCTGACATTTACTGTAACACAACTAAGCTAGACTAGAGTGATGGGGATGACAGGATGACAGGTAACAAATAACAGGAGACTGTACAGTTTCATTTATTCATTTAGTTTATTTATTAATGCACTTAAAAGAACGTTAGGTTGCATTTTTACTTTAGAATAAGAGTCAAAATCATTATAACTAGAGTCATAAAGTCCTGTAGTTCTATATATATTCATACGTTTAAAGAGTGAAAAAACATTAATAAACAGTGATTTTAAATTCTGAATGATGATTTTAAACATTTATAAAGTGCTTCCATATTTTTGAGCAGTGATTCCAAAGTTTTTAATGATGATTCTAAACTTTTGAGCAGTGGTTCTGAAGTTTTTAATGATGATTCCGAACTTTTTAGTGATTATTCTGAAGTTTTAAATGATGATTCCAAACTTTTTCATGATGATTCTAAAATTTTGAGCAGTGAATCCGAAGTTTTTAATGATGATTCCGAACTTTTTAATAATGATTCCAAACTTTTTAATAATGATTCCAAACTTTTTAATAATGATTCCAAACTTTTGATCAGTGATTCCGAAGTTTTTAATGATGATTCCGAAGTTTTTAATGATAATTCCAAACTTTTTAATAATTTTTGAGCAGTGATTCAGACTTTTTTAATAACGATTCCAAACTTTTAATGATGATTATAAACTTTTGAGCAGTGATTTCGACATTATAATGATGATTCCAAACTTTTTAATAATAATTCCAAACTTTTGAGCAGTGATTCTGAGGTTTTTAAGGATGATTCCGAACTTTTTAATGATGATTCCAAACTTTTGAATGTTAGAAGTTTTTGTAAGCTGTTGAACACTTTGACCAGTAAACAGGAGAATAGCGTGATTATTGCTGCTATACTTTTGAAAGGTGATTACATACTTTTGAGCAGTGATTCCAAACAGACGATCAGTTTCTTACAGCCAAGGCCGTCAATCACTCCATTCCTAAGTGTAGCCCCGCCTACTTACGAAACTAACTGCTGAGAATTGGAGACACTGGAGGTGGAAAGACAGTTTAGAGGAGGAAAATAAAATGGAAAATGGGCGGGGTCTGTGTTCTCATTGAAACATATGGGGATGGGCGGGGCTACACATCACACTGCAACCAGCCAGCAGCGGCGCTAGACCTATGGTAGCTTCACTTCATGAGAGATGTTGCACTGCTCATGTTTTCTACAGTCATTGGCGTTGCTATTATGTTGCTAGGTTATTGCTATATATAGTGTTGCTAGGCAGTTGTTATGATGGTATCCCATGTGGTTACTATGGTGTTGTAGCCTGATGGGTCCTATAGTATTGCTTGGCGTGTGCATAGGTGGTTTCTTTGGGTGACCAGGTAGTTGGCCATGTCATGTTGTGAAGTGGAGGCGAGATGGATGCCATGGTGTTGCTAGGGTGTAGCTAGGGGGTTGCAAGGGTATATAGGATAAAGGATATATATATATATGTATGACCTCACATCCTGACATTGTATAGGAACAAATGTGTGTGTGTAAATGTGTGTGTGTGTGTGTGTGTGTGTGTGTGTGTGTGCGTGCTGTGAGATACACGGTTCTGTGCTGCTGGGAGCTTGGCCGAAGCTCAAAGCATTATGAGGAAAGCCATTAGTAGCAGCTGGCCACAGCTGGTGTGTGTGTGTGTGTGTGTATGTGAGTGTGTGTGTGTGTGTGTCTGTGTTTGCGTGGTGAACAGCTCAGATCTATTTTTGGAGATCATGTCACTGCTCAACTTTGTCCTTATTCCTGAAGAGTTGTGTTCTTCCTGGCAGGCTGAGACAAAGTGGCAGGCCACAGCCATATTAGGACAAGGTCTCTCGCTCCTTTGCTCTCTCTCTCTCTCTCTCTCTTTCTCACTCTCTCGCTCACTCTCTCTCTCTTTTCTCAACATTACTAAGGACTAAAGCACTCCTCTCCTTTCTGCTCCATCTTCATATGCAGTGTGTCTGACTCAGAGATGCTGCGTCATCTCAGCTTTGGGCTGATGTCATCTCCTTTTTAGGATTTTGAGGAGAACTGAGGGACCCATGCTCTGCTCATACATGTCTCCTGCTGCTACACTGGACAGGCCTTTCAGAAGGTTTGCCAATATTGATAGTGATAAACTAATCAGTGAGGATGTTTAATAAACATGCACAGACCTTTACTGACGTACACTATATGGACTAAAGTATTGGGACACCTGCTTTGTCCAGGTAAGAAGAAGGCTAGATTTTGGAGGAGCGTTGCTCATTTGATTGCATTCAGCAACAAGAGTCAGGATGTGGATGATGATCACCACCCCAACTCATCCCAAAAGTATTGGATGGAGCTCCACCATCCATCATTCCAGAGATCACAGTTCCTCCACTGCTTCACAGCTCCTCAATGCTGGGGGGCTTTATACCTCTCTACTAGCCCACGCCCGGCATTAGGCATGTTTGTCTGCTACAGAGAGTCCTATTTTATTGATAGTGCTACAGGGACTAGACAAGCTGTGTAATGCATTTATTATAAGGGGTGTCCACAAACATTTGGACACATAGTACATGTTGAAACAGATTTTTACTGGTGTTGCATGAAGTCAGTCTCAGTTTGATTAGTAACCGATAGAGCTGCATCTACATGTGCTCAGACTGTTGGGCTAATTTCAACAGACTGATTTTAACTGATGCGTCGTGGAGATAAACATCTAATGAAATATAATAAAAATGGAAATGTATCACATTAAAAATAAAATATAAATAATACATAATAAATAAATAGTGAAATATATAAAAATGTACAGATAAAATTACAAGATAAAAAGTAGAATAAAAAAAATACAAATGTTTAGCTATTAAAAAATATGTAAATATATTAATTGTAAATTAATATATAAAAAAATCAAAAAAGAATTTATAGGCATAAGACATATAGGCAAAACTATAAAATAGAATATAAGAAAAAATACAAATAAAAATGTATAAAGATGACAAATGTAAAGATAAAAATATAAGATAAAATATATAATCAAATAAAAATAAAAATGTACAGATACAAGAAATATATATTTAAAAATAATTTTATTATATTATTATATTATATTTTTAAAAATAATTTGTTATTTTTTAATACAATAAAATAAAATAAAGAAATGAAATATAAAAAAATAGTTACACAAATAAAAACAATAACAAAAGAAAAATATATAAAAAATATAAGAAAATACAATAAAATAAAAAGTGATATATTTATAAAAAGGGTATATTAAAGATAAATATTTCGGGTGATATATGGTATGAATTTGGATGTATAAGATGTATAAGATTAGTAACCGATAGAGCTGCATCTACATGCGCCACACCAACTGACCACTTATTACACCATGTGGGAGACCAGGGTTTGATTCCCACTCTGGTTGTGCTACACCAATAAGAGTCCCTGGGCAAGACTCCTAACACTGCATTGGCCCTCCTCTGTAATATGATACGCTCTGGATAAGAGCCTCAGCTAAATGCAGTAAATGAAAATGAAATTAAATGAAAATAAGATCATAATAATGTAAAATGTCTTGTGATGTAAATTTCACAAGGTGATTCAGGTTCTGTGGTGTAAAATCACTCGTCTCTCTCTGGCCGATTTACTCTCATCTCTGTTCATCTCTGTGTGTCCATGCTGGCTCATGGCTGTTCTGTAGCTGCTGGTGTGTGTGTGTGTGTGTGTGTGTGTGTGTGTGCCCATCTGGATTTTTGCGTGCTGTGTGTTATTTGAATGCAGTGTGTGTATTTGTCTGTCAGTGGTCAGTGTGTGGACAGGCTGTGTGTATTTGTATGTGCATGCCCATCTGTGCCTTTGTGTGTGTGTATGTGTTTCTGTGTGTGTACTAAGGTAACTGACGTTCTGTGTGTATACAGTGCGCCAGCTGCCAGCTGGTGTGAGGACGACTCGGTTGGAGCTCATGAGAAACACACACACACACACACACACACACACACACACACACACACACACAGCTGGGCATTATATGATAAAATCAAATTGAGATGCACACACTGACGCCATAACACACTGCAGGTTTAGACACACACCCAAGCATGCGCACACACACACACACATACACACACACACCACTGCACTGAAACAGTGTCAATTAAATGTAAATGAACATGAACACAATTATTTCTAGCAGTATACTGTATAAACTGAAGTGTGTGAGTGTGTGTGTGTGAGTGTGTGTGTGTGTGTGTGTGTGTGTGTGTGTGTGTGTGTTCCGTGTACCATTAACCAGTCTGTCAGGTTTTGCAGGGAAACGGTTTCATCCTTGACTTTGCAGCCACTGAAGGTCAGATTTCGTGCCTCTTAAAAACTCCCCCACTCAAAGCCCAACACCGAGTCCCTGTAGAGAAGTACTGCCAATAGAATAGGACTCCCTGCAGCAGATAAACATGGGCTAGAGGGGTGTAAAGCCCCCCAGCACTGAGCGAAGGAGCAGTGGTGCTCCATCCAATACTTTTGGGATGAGTTGGGGAGTTAAGGATGAAGGTGGGGTGGTGATCATCCAACAGCCTGAACTTGCTTGCTCTCTTACTTCTCACTGAATGCAATCAAATACCTCACAGCAATGCTGCCTTCTTCCCTGCACAGTACAGAGACAGATCCTCCAACAAAAGCTTGATGAGCTCTTTTTTAATGCCCTTGATTTCAGAAGAAACAATAAATAAGCAGGTGTCCCAATACTTTTGTCCACACAGCGAACCATAGGCCACTAACTCAGTCCTGGATTTTGTAATCACTGCTAGCAATGGCTCTATTTGGCCTATCAGACTCATCAGTTTGGTCTCTGGACCAAATCCAGGTCCAGGCCCACAGCTGAAGACCTCTTTGCTAGAGTAAGAGCACAGCTCTGCCAACCAATCACTGCTTACCGCTAGACTCGGATAGGTGCACGGACAGGGCTCTTTTATTAGACATCAGAGAAAAAGGAAATGGCTCACATTTAAGTCAATATTTGACACTTGACATACCTCCGGCTACACGAGAAATGATTTTCTACCTTATTCCTATTTGAGATCGCTGTGGTTGCTATAGAAACCACAAATAAGGCTAACTTGGTCAGTGCTCTGTAGCTGTGTGCACAGGTGGCACATTGTAGGCCACAGTAGAGAGTGAGAGAGGCTTAGAAAGAGAGTGAGAAGGAGATAAGAGGTGAGGTCAGACATGTTTAGCCATTGATATGAAAGAACAGGACGTTACCCTCCCTAACAGGCTGTACCTGCCAATTCACGGCCCTCCAGTCCCCACACAGCGCTCCTCAGAAGGAGACCAGTCAAGTCTGACCTCATGGACACTCAGAGAGAAGATCTAACCCTGGGGAAATATATATATACTGACCAGCCATAACATTAAAACCCCTGACTGGAGAAGTAAATCACACGTTGGTCTGGTTCCAATAGTACCTGTCAAAGGGTGGACATATTAGGCAGCAGGGGAACAGCTGAAAAATTGGCAAGTATAAGAATCTGAGCCACTCTGATTAGAACCATCTGGGTCAGAACATCTCCAAAACATCAGGCAATAGGTCTTGTGGAGTGCTCCTGATATATGCAGTGGACAGTACCTACCAAAAGTGCTCCAAGAAAGGACAACCGGTAAATCCGTGACAGGGTCATGGGCACCCAAGGCACATCGATATGATCCATGGAGGCCCCACCTCACAACATACAGGACTTAAAGAAGGACCTGCTGCTAACACCTTGGTGCCAGATACCACAGGACACCTCCATAGGTCTTGTGGAGTCCATGCCTCAATGGGTCAGAGCTGATGTGGAGGCAAGAGGGGGGGCGTACATAATATTATTAATGTAATGGCTGATCTGTGTATGTATAAATATACATATTAGCCCAGAGTTTAATGGGTTAACCAAGAACAAGAGTGTGTGAGAGAGAAAGCGCGAGAGTAAGAGAGGGAGAGGGAGAGGAGGGGTGTGTATAGAAGAGCAGATGGCCCTTTGCTTGTTGTCCGTGAGCGGTGACAGGCCACCAGGGGCTGCGGCCTGTGTCCTGCTATTAACATGGGATCATAGCAGCGGCTATTATTAGAGCCGGACGCTAATCCAGCAGGAATTCAGCACATTCTCTATTCATCACTTCACTTCAGCTTAGATCCACTTTCCTGAAAGCGTCTCTGACTCACGCCATGTGTAACTGAGCGGATGACATTTTCTCACAGTTCCTCTGTTTAAACCATTTCAGTCTAAATATTCATTTGATGGAAACCGGCTCCTCTGAAAGTGAGCAGACGTGCTGGCCGAGCGCGGAAGTGAAATATTGATAGAGTGCACGAACACTCTAATCCTTTTCCTCTTCATCCTTTAACAACTCGGAGCTCTGACTCTCTCTCACTCTCACTTTGTCTCTCACTCACCTCTCAAGGATAAGCTATGGTCTCTGGCTGTTAGACTAACAGTCTTAGGGCCTGTTTACACCTGGATCCTTTCTGGATCCAATCTGACCGGATTCTGTTTACACTTGTCATTAAAATGCATCTCCAGTGTGATCAGATGAGATCGGATTTTACTGTCCTGCTTAAAAAAAAGCCACGTCAACCCGTACCCGACCCCATCACTTCCCTTTACTTCCTCTAGAAACAACGGATTCTCATCAGGACTGTCCTGCTCAGGGACACTGTGACCAGTTTAGAGGGACAGTGGACGGTTCTGTAGGAACATGTTTCCATTTCCAGTCCGATCACAGAAAACAACAAAGATCCGTCTCTGACCACCCCCCCCCCAATGTAGTTTGAGTGATCCGATCCGATCGTAATCCGATCACAGTGCGCCTCAGGGGTGTTTACACCTGGCTTTTCATGCAGACAAGTGAAATCCGAACCTGATCCGATCACAAAAAACTCAAAAAAGTTAATGCCTTCATTTAATTAAAACTATGTACACTTTGTGGACAAAAGTATTGAGACGCCTGCTCATTTGCTGTGTCTACCAAACTCAAGGGTATTCTAGAAATAGTGTCAAAAACACGTAAAACATTTAAGGATTTGTTTGTTTATTTTGACTTTTGACTTTTTTTGACTTATTATTATCAACAACCTACTTCCAAAAACGGGGGGGGGTGTCCAAACTTTTGCACGCAGCTCAACAATGCGCATAGTTTCAGTTTATAATAGTAGAATAGTTGGGAATGTAATACACTAAAAATTCAGTTATTTATATAAAATATGTGTATACAACTATACATTGTCTGTCCAAATGTTTGTGGACACCCCCTCCAATGAATACATTCAGCTACTTTACTTTAAGTTGCACCCATTGCTGAGACAGATGTGCAAATGAACACACACACACACACACACACACACACACACACACACACATACAGCTTGTCTAGTCCCTGTAGAGAAGTACTGCCAATAGAATAGGACTCTTCTGCAGCAGATAAACATGAACCTATTGGCACCATACTGCCTAATGTCAGGCGTGGGCTAGAGGGGTATAATGCGGAGATGCGGGATGATGCGGTGGGGTGGTGATCAACCAACATCCTGACCTCACTAATGCACCTTGTCGCTGAATACAATCAAATCCTCACAGCAATCCTTGTCCTCCAAATTCCAGAAGAAAGCCTTGTTCCCTGGACAGTAGAGACAGTAACTCCAACAAAAGCAAGAACTCTTTTTTTAATACCCTTGATTTCGGATGAAGCAATGAATGAGCAGGTGTCCCAATACTTTTGTCAATTTATTCAATGAAAAGCATATTGCAATGCATTAAAGTTTCCTTTCTCCCCCCCCCACCTCCCTCGCTCCCTCTCTCTCTCCCTCTCTCTCTCTGCACCTGGTCACTGTTCCCAGGCTCTGTATAGTGGGCGGGATTCTTTTTTTTTTGTCTCTGTGTTTTTTGTCCGGTAACTTCACAAAGACTGCCAGAGTGCACCGGGCAGGTGTCGCTGCACTCCGACCACAAAAGCAGCTCTCAACATTTTTCTTTTTTCTTCAACACGACCCCTGTTGGGGCTTCGGCATTCTGTCCCTGTGTTTCCGGGGTGGTGACATTGCCAGCACTGTGTTCAGGTGGTGAGAGGAGAATAGGTGAGAAAAGAATAGGAGAGAGAGAGAGAGAGAGAGAGAGAGAGAGAGAGAGAGAGAGAGCGACAGATACAAAAACATGACAACAAAAACAGCCCGGGCGACCCCAGAGGGAGAGTATCAGGAACAATGGGTTTGTATTGTCAGAGCTGCAGCATCTGCCCCACCCTTTCACACCTGTGCCTGCACCTGCAGCGGCCTGCCGGGCACAGCCACGGGACCTGCTGCTGGTTTCTGTATGTGTATGTGTGTGTGTGTGTGTGTGTGTGAGGGGTGTGTGTCTCCTGAGTGTGTGTGATTAATGTGATAGGTGCAATGTGTGAATGGGCTCAAAGGTAACATGTGACCTGACCCTATACACTTTACTGAAGGGCAGTGTTCGTAAGGCTACATGACACCTACATAAGCTGAGCTATATAAAGGCCTTATTACAGCACCATCAGTTATCATAACTCTTTGGAATAAGACTTGTGTTATGAATGTTCATGTAGGTTTATGTCAGTTGTCAAGACGTATGTGCATGCACAATATGCCCAAATGTTTGTGGATACCCCTTATAATCATCAATGAGAAGTACTGCCAATAGAATAGGACTCTCTGGGGCAGATAATAAACATGAACCTATTGACACCATGCTGCCTGATGCCAAGCGTGGGCTAGAGGGGTAAAAAGGCCCCCAGCATTGAGCTGTGGAGCAGTGGAACTGTGTCCATCTCTGGAATGATGGATCGTGGTGCTCCATTCAGAATTTTTGGGATGGGTTGGGGAGCTGGGGATGAGGTGGGGTGGTGATCGTCCAACATTCTAACCTCAGTAAAGCTCTTGTCGCTGAATGCAATCAAATCCTCACAGCAATGCTGCTCCACAATCTAGTAGAAAGCCTTTATCCCTGGACAGTAGAGACAATTACTCCAACAGAAGCAGGATAATCACTTTAAATACCCTTGATTTCAGACGAGACAATGTATGGGCAGGTGACCCAATACTTTTGTCCAAATTGTATATCTATAGGTGCTGTGTAGCCTACCTACCTGTGTAGCCTAGAACACTGCCCTTGAATATATGTTTATGTGTGTATCCTTGTATGTGAAAATGTAATTCTGATTTCAATTCTGATTCACTTCTAAATTCAGATCCCAAGTCTGATTCATGCTTTTAATATAAATTCATACTCTGATTCGGATTCTAATGAATGATTTTCATTTTTGTTCTGATTCCAGTTCTGAATCTGATTCTGATTCTGATTCTAATTATAATAACGATCCATGTTGTAAATCTGATTCTGGCTCTGATTCTGATTCCAGTTCCAATTTTGAATCTATACTGATGCTGATTCTGATTTATAATCATTTCAGTTTTAATTCTAATTCCAGATTTGATTTGATACTGATTTTAATTATAATAATGATCCATATTCTAGCTCTGATTCTGACTCTGATTCCAGATCTAATTTTATTGTGACTCTATACTGCCTCTGTTTGAACTTTGATTCTGATTGTAACTCTAATTCTAATCATGATTCATATTCTAATTCTAATTCTTCCTCTAAATCCTAATACGGTTTAACCCTAATAGGAAATCATATTTTAATTCTGACTCTGATTGTGATTATAATTTATGATTTGGAGTCGAGTTCTGGATCTGATTCTGATTCTAACTTTAATAATGATTTGTATTATAATTTTATAATTATAATTATTATAATATTATAATATAGTCAGAGTCAAAATTTATAATTTTGACTCTGACGCTGACTCTGACTATAACTTTGAATCTGACTCTGACTATGACTATGACTCTGATTCTGACTCTGACTCTGACTCTGACTCGTTTGAATTCTTTACTGCTTCTGACTTAACACTGATTCTAATTAATGATTTTCGTTTGGAGTCGAGTTCTGGATCTGATTCTGATTCTAACTTTAATAATGATCTGTATTATAATTTTAATTCTGACTCTGACTCTGACTCTGATTCTGATTCTGACTCTGACTCTGACTCTGATTCTGATTCCGACTCTGATTTTGACCCTGGTTCAGGTTCTAACTTTGTTCGAATTCAGTACTGCTTCTGACTTAACACTGATTCTAATTCTAATTTGACTCTGATTCTAGTTTTGATTCAGATTACACTGAGTTTACCTCTGAACACTCCAAGGCTTATATTATACACACCAGCGTGTGTTACTCAGTAAATACAGGGCCTTCAGTACAAACCGGTGGGGCTATTCTTCCACAGGCTGTGTAAGGGGTTAACCCAGAGCTTCAGTTTTCCGTTGTAATGGAATACTTCACGGATTCACAGTTTGCTTTCAACACTTTACATGGTTTCAAGATCAGGTTTTGCTTTGCTTTTGTACCTGAAACCGACCCAACCGGGTCTTACGTAAGAGGCTCTTCAGGCATCAGCAGGATTTGGAGATGGATGAGGAAGGCAGTTACAGCAGTGGAGCGGAGTGAAGTCTGAGGCAGAGGAACAGGGCCGGAAAAATCCAGAACTTTGATTTGGGCGTCAAATAAATTATACCCAGTGGCTTTATTAGAGGCGGGACATGGGCGGAAGACAGCGTAGAGCACTGAATCTTAACCCTGAGGCTGAAAAGGAGTCAGAAAGTGTGCGCTCATGCTTGCATGTTTCTATTGCCAGCATTAGTACCCTGTTTATAATCCTAATCCCCCCCCCCATCCAGTGTAAACACCTGGAAACACATCCTGTGAGTGCAGATGCATGTTCTAAAGAAGCTAAATCAGACACCAAGCATTTCCAGGCAAATCAGCTACATTCAGGCTGACTCCGGGAGAGAGAGAGAGAGAGGGAGAGAGAGAGAGAGAGAGAGAGAAATGGCTGTTCGACTGGACTTTCCCTTTAAACCTCAGTTTGAACATATGAGGTAATAACACTGAACAGCTGGCAGCTCTCCCACACATTCCCATCAGGTAGGTGAGACCCTGCTGTGGCTCTGTGGGGAGGTTGGACGAGGTCATGTCCATGACTCCTGTGTGTGTGAGTGTGTGTATGTGTGTGTGTGTGTGTGCCCAGCTGTGTAAATGGATGATGTGTAAAATATGTACGCTATGTAGGTCAGCCCGGATAAAAGTATTTGCTCAACACATGAGTGCGGAGAGTGAGCACAACTCTGTGACTGTGTGTACTTTTCGAAACTGAATTGGAGTGTGTGTGTGTGTGTTGGTGTGTGTGTGTGTGTGTGTATTTACACATATATTGGTCCTACAGTGATCATGTATGCATAGATCAACAACCTTGTATCCCCAAAATGTCAGCTTTACAGGGGAAGGGAAAAACCTTCATCATTTTCAATGGAAGTCAATGTAAAAAGATTTGACTCCACGTCATTTTGGAGCATTTCTATTGGTCCATTCGTCATGCAATTCTGGAAAGATGTAAAGAACAACTGCCGGATTCACATTATGTCAAAAAGTGAAAAACGTAAAAAAAAAAATACGTTTTTTGCAGAAGCTATAGATGATCTATAAGATTTCAATAGAAGTCAGGGTAAAATGTTCATTTTGCATCATTTCTATTGGTCCATTCATCATCTAATTATAATAATGATCAATTTTTCTGATTCTTACTGTTCTGATTCTTATTGTTCTGTTATTCTGTTCTACTTCTGATTCTGAACTCTTTGAACAAATTCTGACTGTAATTCTATTTCTCACAGACTCTAATTCTAATTTTGACTCTTATTCTGGTTTTGATTCTAATATGAAATCGCATTTTAATTTGATGCTGATTTCCATTCTGATTTCAGTTCTGTATCTGATTCATATTCCAATTCTAATTCTGAATCTGATTTTGACTCTGACCGTCACTCTGACTCTCTGAGTCTGATTCCAGTTCTATGTTTTTACATCGCTTCTGACTTGACTGATATTGTAATTCGAAATCGAATACTGATTCATATTCTAATTCTAATACAGATTCATATTCTAATTCTAATACAGATTCATATTCATATTCATATTTTAATACAGATTCATATTCTAATTCTAATACAGATTCATATTCTAATTCTAATACTAATTCATATTCATATTCATATTTTAATACAGATTAATATTCTAATTCTAATAAAGATTCATATTCTAATTCTAATACTGATTCATATTCATATTCCTGTTTTAATACTGATTAATATTCAAATATCTAAAACTGATTCATATTCATATTCATATTTTAATACAGATTCATATTCTAATTCTAATACAGATTCATATTCTAATTCTAATACTGATTCATATTCTAATTCTAATACTGATTCATATTCATATTCAAATTCTAATACTGATTCATATTCATATTCCTGTTTTAATACTGATTCATATTTCAATTCTAATTCTGAGTCTGATTCCATGTCATTTTGTTTAGATTATTTACTGTTTCTGACTTTACTTTGATATGGTAATTCTAATTCTAATACTGATTCATATTCTATTCTAATTCTGACTCCAGTCCAGTCCAGTCTGAGTCCAGTTGTAATATTATTTTAATTTCAGCACTGCTTCAGACTTTACTTTTACGTAATAATTCTAATTCTAATATGGATTCATATTCTAGTTTAAATTCTGACTCTGGTTTTATAAAAATGGGTGGAGCATATTATTATGTCATATAGATGAGATAAGATACAGAGACATAGTGTCACTTATTTTCTACTTCCTACAGCCCCACATCCTGACAGTGCATAAAAACAAACCTGTTAAAGAGTGTGTGTGTGTGTGTGTGTGTGTCTAATAGAGCATTGTGTTAACACTGCCAGTGTGTTCAGATGTGCTTTACCACTTTTCCCTCCATTTTTCCCTCCTTTGTCAGAGTCTCCCTCACACTCCCAGCTCTATTTGTTCTTTTTCTCACTCTTGCCATTATCTTAACGTCTGTCCCCCCTTCTTATTCAGAAATGCCCCCCCTTGTCTTTTCTCTCCCCCGCTCTCTCTTTCTCTCCTGCTCTGTCTCCATAGAGTAGGTGACAGATGCTTGTAGCTGGTGTTAGGCCCTAAATCTCTGTTCCTGACTGGGAGGTTGTCATGCCGTAGAGCCGGGGGGCCGTCCCCCAGCTGTGCACAGCTGCTACACACACACACACACACTCACACACCCCTCAACGCCCCCCGGATCTTACCAAAGATGCCCGCCCATTGTGGAGGCTAATTTGAGGGCTACCCGAGGTAACAGATTCTTTTTTTATTTTTTTGGAGCACAGCCTGAGTCATTGTCTTTTTATAAATTAGCCAGACTGGCAGAGTGTTTCCTCTGAGGAGCGATCGGGCTCGTTTGCTTTGTTTTAGCCCTCTGTGCTTCCGACAAAGCGATGAATGGTTGGGATTTTTGTTTTTGTTTGCTTTGCGTTTTCATTCAAGCTTCGTTTTCTCCCAGTTTGGCTCTTATCTGATAGACATGCATCCCAGTTTGAGTTTCTTTATTAAGAAAATCCTTATTTGGAATCAAACTAATTGCACAACACAGTTAATAAAAATAAATCAATAAAAATATATATAATTTTCTAGATTATATATATTCTGTTCCTATATACTGTATATACTCCCATTCATATATATATATATATATATATATATATATATATATATATTAAAAATACATGGATTTTCACCAGATTTCCCACAAATGATTTCACCAGCATGTGATAATATTAATAATGCACTCATGCTGGAATAAAATATATGATATTGGGCAAATATAATGTGCCTCTAGTAGGTGTGTCATGGAAAATCACAATAGTGTGAGGTCCTTTTGTATCAAGCAACAAAAAATAAAATAAAATAAAATAAATAATTTGACAAGATATTACACATCCTGCAATTTGACTTTTGCGCATCACGATAACGATGCTAAAACGATATATATTGCGCAGCCCTAACATAACGATGTCAGTATGACAATCTTTTGCTGAATGGAAGTGTGTGGCATAATTAATCTCCCCGTCCGACAGCTTCTTGTTTTGTATGTACTTATAAATGAACCCCTGGTTCACTCTAGTTCACACTTTGATGCCATAGATGCCATCGGTCAGAGGTCACTAATAGGCAGGCGCTGTCCTATCCAGACCTGGACCGATACCTGATAAACTGTTGAGAACTATTTGTGTTTATTTTGACCGGTGTAGCTTTTCTAGCCGGTGTAGCTTTTCTAGCTTTTTCTAGAGCGCTGCGACTTGCATGAGTGATGCACATACAGGGAAGAGATGAGCGACAGTGGACAGTCGGAGTTCCCAGTATGTTCCCGAGACAGCAGTGATGCTGAGCAAGACTAGTAGATGAGCTTTTAAGCTCTTTATTTTAAGATAATTTTTCTCAAAAGCAAAAGTTTTATTTTTTAAAATTTAGTTGAAATTAGAAACAAACAATTTAAAGTATTTTACATTAATAATTCATCCAGTTCATTATGAAAACCATAAAAATTGCTAAAACTGAATCATAATTGTAATTGTCGTTTGATTTGACGTCCAGTTGTTGGCTGCATAAAGCTTTGATAGAACTACTACGCTGCTTCAGTATACAGGACAAGCCACTCAATTGCAATGCAGGTTAGCCATTATGATGATCTGGACCTCAGCTTGAGGAAAACTTCTCTAACTGGAGCTTATTAAATGTTAATGACTTTAAACGGGACTTTAAAAAGTTGTGCACTCTTTAAAAAAGTGGTTCCTTAAGGGTTCTTTAGCAACAACAATGGTTACATAGAACCATGCCAACTCAGCGAACCGTTTGACTGCATAAATGGTTTATCATGTGGTAAAAGGTTGGCGTTTCAGCCAGTTGAGGATCAAGACCTCGAGACTACAGAGAAGCTTCTTCCCACACACCATCACACTCATGAACAGCTGAACATTACGACACTACATTCTGAACACAGTCTACTACACACATACATCCTATCCAGATGTTCTCTCACTCTTCACTCTTCTTTCTCTGTACTGCACTTTTATTTATCTGATAGTGTCTCAGAACAATCTGTACTACCGTCTCAACCAGTGACTCCTCTGTTCTCCATATTTATATCTATTTAATCCAGTCTGCACTGTTCTTTACTGCTGCACTGGTGTGTCTGTGCGTGTATGTCACTGTGTGTGTGTCTTTTTTATGCATATGTATATAAATATATAATATTATTATATAACAATACTTTATAATTGGTCATATATATATATATATATATATATATATATATATATTGAAATATTAAAAATACATGTATTTTCACCAGATTTCACCACAAATGATTTCACCAGCATGTCATAATATTAATAATGCACTCTGTGGACCCATGCTGGAATAAAATACATGATATTGGGCAAATATAATTATTATAATATATAATATATTGGGCAAATATAATAATTCATCCAGTTCATTGTGAAAACTGACCATAAAAATTGCTCGAATTTACTGAATTGGAATGATAGTAATAGAACTACTAGGCTACTTCAGTATACAGGATAAGGCACTTAATCACTTAATCTGGACATCGGCTTGAGGACATTTCTTTACAGCTGTATGATGAATGGACCAATAGAAAAGCTCCAAATGACTTTTCTTATTTTTTATGTGTGAATGACAGTGCCGACATGTGCAGATTAAGGGGTTAAGAAAGGGTTATCTCCTTCACACTGTCTGTATCTCCTGAGGGACTTGCCTTCATTAGCTGAGTGATTGACAACAAAGCACTTGTTTGGTTGAGATTGACTAATGGGCTCTCGTTAGTGGCCCTATCAGCACACACACACACCCCATACACACCCCACACTTGATTTTTGGCAGGGATGTCAGATGGCAGGGGTCGTTATCACTAGACAGCTCTTTTCCAGCCTCTCATTTAGCAGCCCGAGCTTCCCAGTCACATTCACACACACACATACACATCTTGACCGCTTGATTAGGGCTACGATATGTGGGAGAATCTAAAGCATTGAGCTGTGGAGCAGTGGAAGAGCTGTGTTCTCTGGAGTGATGGATGGTGGAGCTCCATCCAGTACTTTTGGGATGAGTTGGGGACATCCTGACCTCACTAACTAAGGCTGTTGTTGCTAAATGCAATCAAATCCTCACATCAGTGCTTCTCCAAAATCTAATAGAAAGCCTTCTTCTTTTCTGGACAGTAGAGACAGTTCCTCAAACAGTCTTTTTAATAGCCTTGATTTCAGAAGAAACAATAAATGAGCAGATGTCCCAATACTTTTGTCCACAAGCTCTATACATATAACAGTGGTTTAAATTATTTTTAAGCTTTGATTGATGCCATAGAACCACTTTTGTTTCCATAAAAAAGGGTTCTAACCTTCTAGGCCTCTTTATGGAACCAACAGTGGTTCCTCTACGACATCGCTCAAAGATTGGAGAACTGGAACCATCCTTTTTCCACTATTTTGTAGCTACTGTGAAGCTAATAGGTGTAATCTTCTGAAGAACGGAAGGGTGGGCATTTAAGGGGATTTTTAAATGTAGATTATTTTGACTGTTGAATTTGTGAATTCATCATTTTCTCAAATTCTCTGGATTATATCCCCTCATAGTGGACATTGCTGTAGACGATCCATCAGAGAGCTCCACCGGTTCTCTTGAAGTTGCTAGAGGTGTCATCCTTCTCCACCACACACCCAATCCCCCATAAAAAGAGCTTAAGCACTGCTAGATTTTGCTACAAGCTACAACAGTGTCCAGCTTTGTTCCCCCCACAGACCCCTCCCTTCTTAAAATAAGCCCCCTGTCCGGCAGCGCGCCCCCCAGGCCTTGGGCTTCTCTAGGCGATTGTCACTGAAGTGGAAAGTATCCCACAGCACAATGTGTACGCCTCTCAATAGATGTCTGTGTACCATTGGTGCACTGTCACTAGCAGATGGCGAGCTAATTAGACGCTATTAAGTGCTTTGAGAGGACTTGTGGGAACCAGGCTGATCCCAAGAGACTCTCTCTCTCTCTCTCTCTCTGTGTCTCTATGTCTCTCTCTCTCCCTCTCTTTCTCTCGCACTCTGTATGTATAGTGCATAGGTTCCTCCACAGGGACCTACAATTACAAACAACTGAGATTCCAATACAGGCTGACAAAGGGGGACATTCTGCAGCGCTGTCCAAAAACAGTCCAACCCTGATGGGTCACACTCTCAACCATAAGCATTGCTGGAGCCGGATCCGTTTTCCCTGGGGAAGAATTATAATCAGATTATGATTCTACACACTGTTATTATAATCATATAAGGCATGTATAAGCTTTGGATTACTGTGGTGAGGGTAGATCAGATGAGATCTGTCTGACTGATTCAAACCAGTATGAATCTGCAG
Source organism: Salminus brasiliensis (assembly GCF_030463535.1). NCBI lineage: Eukaryota > Metazoa > Chordata > Actinopteri > Characiformes > Bryconidae > Salminus > Salminus brasiliensis. Next base: position 5,123,031 of record NC_132891.1, read on the forward strand.
TGTGTATTTTTTACAGATTAATAATTGTGGAGTTACTTTAAACCAGTATGAATCTGCAGTATATGTAATTTCACTGTTTTAATCCAGTATGAATTTGCAGTGTGTGTAGTTACTACAGTCTGACAGTAATGACTGTGCAGTTACTTTAAACCAGTATGAATCTGCAGTATATGTAATTTTACTAATGTGTTTTAATCCAGTATGAATTTGCAGTGCATGTTGTTACTACAGTCTGACAGTAATGACTGTGGAGTGGCTTGAATCCAGTATGAATCTGCAGTATATGTAATTGCACTGATGTGTTTTAATCCAGTATGAATTTGCAGTGCGTGTAGTTACTACAGTCTGACAATAATAACTGTGAAGTGACTTGAATCCATTATGAATCTGCAGTATATGTAATTGCACTGATGTGTTTTAATTCAGTATGAATTTGCAGTGCGTGTAGCTACTACAGTCTGACAATAATGACTGTGAAGTGACTTGAATCCAGTATGAATCTGCAGTATATGTAATTGCACTGATGTGTTTTAATTCAGTATGAATTCGCAGTGCGTGTAGCTACTACAGTCTGAGAATAATGACTGTGAAGTGACTTGAATCCAGTATGAATCTGCAGTATATGTAGCTTTTACAAACTGATCCAGTTTGAAACAAATCCAGTATGAATCTACAGTGTGTATTTTGTACAGGCTAATAACTATAAAGTGGTTTTAATCCAGTATGAATCTGCAGTGTGTAGTTGCTGCAGTCTGACAGTAATGACTGTGCAGTTACTTTAAACCAGTATGAATCTGCAGTATATGTAATTTTACTAATGTGTTTTAATCCAGTATGAATTTACAGTGCATGTTGTTTCTACAGTCTGACAGTAATGACTGTGGAGTGGCTTGAATCCAGTATGAATCTGCAGTACATGTAATTGCACTGATGTGTTTTAATCCAGTATGAATTTGCAGTGCGTGTAGCTACTACAGTCTGACAATAATGACTGTGAAGTGACTTGAATCCAGTATGAATCTGCAGTATATGTAATTGCACTGTGTTTTAATTCAGTATGAATTCACAGTGCATGTAGCTACTACAGTCTGAGAATAATGACTGTGAAGTGACTTGAATCCAGTATGAATCTGCAGTATATGTAGCTTTTACAAACTGATCCAGTTTGAAACAAATCCAGTATGAATCTGCAGTGTGTATTTTGTACAGGCTAATAACTATGAAGTGGTTTTAATCCAGTATGAATTTGCAGGGTGTGTAGTTGCTGCAGTCTGACACTAATAACACTGGAGTGACTTTAATCCAGTCCAAGAATCCAAGAATTTGCAGTTTATGTATTTTCTGCAGTCTAACAGTAATGACTGTGGAGTGACCTTAATCCAGTATGAATTTGTGGTGTATGTAGTTAATAATGTCTAACAGTAATGACTGTGGAGTGACTTTAATCCAGTATGAATTTGCAGTGTTTAGTTTTACAATCTGACAGTAATGACTGTGGAGTGACATTAATCCAGTATGAATTTGCAGTGTTGAGTTTTACAGTCTGACAGTAATGACTGTGGAGTGACATTAATCCAGTATGAATTTGCAGTGTTTAGTTTTACAGTCTGACAGTAATGACTGTGGAGTGACTTTAATCCAGTATGAATTTGCAGTGTTTAGTTTAACAGTCTGACAGTAATGACTGTGGAGTGACTTTAATCCAGTATGAATTTGCAGTGTTTAGTTTAACAGTCTGACAGTAATGACTGTGGAGTGACTTTAATCCAGTATGAATTTGCAGTGTTGAGTTTTACAGTCTGACAGTAATGACTGTGGAGTGACTTTAATCCAGTATGAATTTGCAGTGTTTAGTTTTACAGTCTTACGGTAATGACTGTGGAGTGACTTTAATGCGGTCTAAAAGCAATAATTGTGGAGGGATTTAAAACCAGTATGTATCTAATAAAGTTGATAGTTTTACAGTCTGATATTACTATCCAGTATGAATCTGCTGTGTGTATTAATAATAATAATAATAATAATAATAATAATAACACAAAATAAAAATAATACTAACCAGCCTCTCTGATTCGGGTGTTTTACTAAGGTGACTAATTGGTCAAAGTTGCAGCTTTACGCGGTGTGTTTAAGGTCCATTTATACTGCAGGCCGCCTTTGTTGTTTGTCAGGTGTTTATATCCATTGGTTTGAGAATGCCTTGATGTTTTGTTTGACCCTCCAGTAAAGCACACTCTTACCCATGATATTTAAACAGAGATACACGTGTTTTTATTTCCAGCCTAATATCCTTTCATATTTCACATGTGTACTCCATTGGCCTAGTTCTAGGAATGCTATTGAGGGTGAGAACTGTGCCAAATGAGGTCAAGCACCGATGCTGGGGGTGAAGTGTACAGTATGTGTGTGTGCAGCAGTCCCCCTCTGCTCACTGATGCCACTGCAGACCCCTTGTCCTGCTAGCTTTAGCAAACCGTGCCAGTGAGCAGCAGGTTGCCGGACGCTCAGACTGGGGCTCGCTCGACTAATGGCTCAGCAGTGAGGTGGCAGAGAAAGGTCATGGGGTCAGAGCTCAGCCACAGGGGAACAGCCATTAGCGAGCTGTCCATCAGGCAGCAGCCGGAAACACAGAGGCTTCAGTTCAGCTCAGGACAGGAGTCACCCTCACCCACTGAGGACAAAAACATGACTTTTCAGTCCCAAAAGGGGACGATCGGTATTGGTCAGATCCTTTTAATTACTTACGGTCAGTAGCTTCAGAGAGCAGACAGGTCTTTGATCATCCAAGAAGGTTTCCCCTACTTCACCAAACATGCTAATGTGGCTAACAGTGAATGGAGACTGGTATCCACCAATTGGCATGACATCATTTGCATAATATGAATCAGACTTTTATCAGCTTTTTTCAGCTGCAGAAACTCGTATGTCCGCCCATATTTCAATTCTAATCACTTTAATAACTCCACAATAGCATTACTGGAAAATTCATGGGTTCCTGGAAAAGGTAGTGGTTCTGTGTAGAACCTCAAGAACTCAAATAATCATCTGAATGCTGAAATGATTCTTCAGTATGGTGGAAAATCTTTTAAGGACGGGTCTATATGAAACTGCCTTAAATAATGGTTCTATGTAGCAGCAAAAAGGTACAGTACTATATACAGCAGAACCCTTGTTGCTTAGAGCGTTTAACACGTTTCAGATTAATATCTGTTCATTAATAACTAATGTATTCATTAATACATCAAGGCATTTTTGAACACTTTGTGGCAAATGGACCAATAGAAATAGTCCAGTTATAGTTTCAGTATTGGTCCATTTTAAGTTTTTCAGTAATTATTTGATTAATAGTATATATAATATGTGACTTTGAATGGGGGGGGGGTAAAATACCAAAAACCTTATTTACCACCCTGTTACTTTGTCTTTAGATGAAACTCATTGATTTTCCTTGTATTAAATATATATATATATATATGAGTTCAGCTCCGTTTTGGTTCAGCTGAGGGACGTTTCCAGTTTGTTTTCGAGGGAGCAGCCGATGGAGAGAAGAGATGGTAAAAGCCAGCCTCAGCCAGTGTTAGCTTTTAGCGTAGCATAGATCCCTGTTTGCTGCCCCTGGCTTATTCTTTGTTGCGTGTCGAGTTTGAGCTTCCCTTCTGCGGACACTGGCATAGGAAAAGCTGCAGTCACAAGGCCTGGTTCCCATAGCGACCCATATTCCCATAGCTAGCAGAGACTGGAGGTGATGAGCTGCTTTCTAGTATCAACAACACCACATTTTCCTGAAGTCGCTGTCAGGTTTTACTGTTTCTCCAGCTTTGACAAGGGCTTTCTCTAGTGGGCGGGGTGTATGTCAGTTTTGGGGGTGTAAATATGACGAGTCGAGACTGTGATGTAACAGTTTTGAGGGTTTAGAATCGGCCTGTTTTCACAGCAGTGTTTGAGGTTCATGATTTTGTCTCTTTCATGTACTGAAACTGGCAAGTATGATAATATATATATATATATATATATTTTTTTTTTTTATAAAGAGCAGCTGGTGTTTTAAGACTACATATAACCATAAAACTATAGATACCACTATATGTATATCATGAATGTTAACTGTAGTAAAATATCTAGTGTGTTTATGACCATATACTACAGATCAGATGGGATGTGATGGAAACTGGTGTGAAACGTGGATCAGAATAATGGACGGCGCCGCTGGGCGTTTCTCACTCTTCCTAACAGCCTGATGACTTTTTCTGCTGTCTGTTAACCAGTAGATGTTTTAAACAGAGCGCAGTGGGGTTGGGGCTGGTGGGGTTGTGTATGTGATGGGTGGGAGGGGGTCATTCTGTCTGGGACATTTATTGATGTTCCCATTAACGCAGTATTGACACATCACCCTCCCTTTAACTCCATTGAGGCGCCCTGGGGAAAGAGTTACTGTGGCACAGATCCTTTCTCTCTCTCTCTGTCAGGTCAGTCACGGTCTGCTGACCCCGACCTAAATGACAGGCCACAATGCGTTTCCCACACCGAACACTGCTGGTTTTCCCCCCTCCAGTGAGACACACAGCATCCCCAGGCAAGAGGAGGCAAGGCACGACCCCCCCACCCCCCACCCTCAGCAATGGTCAAAGCATCACCACATAGTCCACCCTTGAAGGCAGAACTCTGTTTGGGTCTTAGCAGCTCGGCGGATCAGAATGATCTGTGATCAGTTTTTTAGAAGCGCCTGCTTGTTGACTTTGGCTTTTGGGTTTTTGGATTTATTAATACAATATTATTGATTTTATTAATATTATCAAACTTTTACTTGCTTAAACCATTTTGATGAGTTTTTTCCATATATCATATAATTCCATATTTTCCTATTGTCCAATAAAAAAAACTAAACAAATAAATATATAAATGTAGTATATATATATATATATATATATATATATATATAAACATGTATTTTTCTATATATTTTCTGATAAATATGATTATGTTTTAATTTAAAGTACTTTTATATATTAATATTCATTAATATTAAGATATTATATATTACATATATATAATATATGTGTGTGTGTTCCTATATATTCCTATTTTCTATATATTTCTGATTAATATATAATAATTCCATTATTTCCCAATATTATATATATGTCTAATATATAGAATTCCTGCATTTTCTAATAATATAATCCTATATTACTAAATAGTCCCACATATTTTCAGATCCAGTCCTTTTCCCATAATACTGATTTCTTAAGTAGGGCTTTGGGAATTATCAATCTAGACAGATACACTGAATGATTGATTAAGTGATTGATCTGCTTATACTGTTGTTATTTACCTCAACCACCCCCCCACACACACACCAAAATATCTCTTCAATTTAGGCATGTCCAATTCTCACCTACTAGCTAGTCCACCCCATTACACGACGCTCATCAGACGGCTCAACACGCTTGGAGGAGAACCCTAACTGCTAACTGCTAACAGTTTCCTACGCTGGTGTTTTTCATTCTTAATGATGTTTCAGTGGATAAAGAATTGCAGCATGCTAACAAGCTCACATATATTCACAAATACAGTCTTATGCAAAAGTTTAGACACCTCCTGTGGTCCAATGACACATTTACGGAAAACTTTACAGAAATCCGTTTAGACACAGTTCTTGTTTACTTACTGAATTTAACATAATGAAAAGGTACAACACAACATATGACTTTTCTTATGTTTACACACACACACGTACACATACACACACACGTCTGTACCGTATTGTGTTTCTGCAGTATGTTAAACCAAGCTACTAATCAGTAATCATGCCTGAAGAATGTGCAGAACAGTGTCTCTGTAGAAAATCAAAAGCACATGTAATTGGATCACAGGGGCCCAAACTTTGGCTTAACTCTGTATACACATCTAAAAATAACAGCCCACATGTCATCCTAGTCTCCTGAACACAGAGTTGATAACAGTCCAGTGACTGATTGACTTACAGCTGGAGACCTTTGATGTATAAATCATCTATTTATGTCTGACTACAGTACATATTGATTAACCCATTCATGTTCAACGCCTATATTTAGCTTGGCTGCCAGAAATGGCAGAAGTTTAGTTTGGAGCTTTGTTTAGAGAAAGAGCTTCTGTGAAAACAGCTCTTGCTGTTGGTAAGGCGGATAAACACGACGGGTAAATGATTGGTTGCCAGGGGTTCCCCTCAGAGATGTTGCTCATCTGCTCTCCTTTATATGGTGTATATTTTATCAGACACATTTAAACCACCTTAAAACACAGATGGCTCGCTGACGGGACGCTGAGAGTGTTCTTACAAACCATTGTTTGTATTACCAAAGAACAGCTCCACCGGTTTCTGCAGTAGTCCCTGTAGTTACTGAGTAATACACTTTAGTGCGTAATAAAGTTTGCGGACAATACTGTGATTGTAGGCCTTCCAGCAGAATCATCATGGGTCACCATGTTGTTGTAGTACAGGACTTGTGTGTCATTGTGTGACCAGTCATGGTTATTGATTTTAGGAAGGCCCCATGTAGACCTACGCCAACTATACCTTTAGGGGTTCTGCAACTGAATTGGGGGATATCTACAAATATAGACAGATAGATAGATAGATAGATAGATAGATAGATAGATAGATAGATAGATAGATGGATGGCTGGATGGATGGAGAGACAGACAGACAGGCGGACAGACAGGCAGGGCGGTACACACAACATTTACATTTACACCTCACTGAGATGAGTTCTTCCCGCCGGTGCTCCAAACTTCTGAAGTACTTCCAGCTCCGATAACAAGGCATGGTCTGTGCAGGACAAAATAGCTATAGCCTGTTTTTGTTTTACAGTCCGTTTGTCAGCTGCACCTGATCTACTGATTCTATTACCAAAGAAGAGCCCCACCAACAAACTTCTATTACCAAAGACTAGCCCCACTAGTTTGCACAGCGTTCCCTGTAGTTACTGAGTAATACACCTTAGTATATAGTGTTAAAGGGTTAACCAAGCTATTGAGCCTGCTTCTGTTACACAAGGCTTATCATCTGTTACTACAGGGCCTTCTGTGCAAACTGGTGGGGCTATTCATTCTTTGGTAATAGAAGTTTGTAATAACACTTTCTGCCAGTTTAAGGGGTTAATCTTACTAAGGTTACCATACCAGGCCACAGATTCAATAAAACTGCCAGAATTACCTTGATTCATTTTCACAATAACATCTGCATTCAAATCAAATCAAGTTTATAACCCATAAATATATCTAGATATTTGTAGATAGATAGATAGATAGACAGACAGATAACTAGGCAAATGGATGGATAAATGTCTCTCCATTCATCCATCTACCCATCCACCCATTTGCCTAGTTATCTATCTATCTATCTATCTATCTATCTATCTATCTATCTATCTATCTATCTATCTATCTCTATATATCTGTCTATCTATCTATTGTCGGCTCTTTTTCTCTATAAATCCCCCAATCAGCTAATAAGCATTTAGAAATGGTGCATAAAAGAATCCAGCTCCGTAGTCAATAGAAAGGCAGAGTGCAACCTTTATTTCTGTATAAAGTATACAAAATGAGTAAAGACTAAGGCACTACATGTAATGCGTTAGCCTGAGACAGCCAGCACTCTCCCAAAGCAGTCTAAAAAGTGGGGCTCCTCTTGGGCCTTATATACTGTCCTTATCTAGCTGTGGCTACCCCCACGCATATTTTTTTATCGTAATATTTCAAGGTTGGGTCCGCTTATAGTACTATGGGAAGCCCCTTACCCCTTAATCTTGTCACTTTTGTATTCGCTTATATCCGTCGTTCTTAAGACTTTGTTTTTTAAAAAGAGTGCTAACACCTGCAAGGCCATTTGTGCTGACGATCGCACTACTGCAGAATTTTGGGTGTTTTCCACTCAGTTTACCTCTGATTCACCCCAAGTGGGCTCTGCCTAGCCCCCCAAGGGCATTTACACTAATCTTGAGTACAGAAATGCTGACTGGCTCAGACATGGTCATTATAGCAGAATACACATACAATCATGTTTATGAGTACATAATGTGTTCTTTCAAATAATCCATCACTATCTATATGTATGTCTGTATATCTATCTCTATATATCTGTCTATCTATCTCTATATATCTGTCTATCTATCTATCTAGATAAATGTGGAAATGTTGTGTGTACTGCCCGGTTTGTCTCTGAGGGCAACAATAGAGTGTCAAGTAAACATACAGTCAGTCCAAAATAAAGGAAAACCTGACTTTCCAGGGTGTCTAATCTTCAATCTAGAAGAGGACGAGATTTTGAAGACTGTATTTGTAAATGTTTCACTTTTATAAATACTGCTTTCGGTTCTAAGATGACCTTTTAGTTCTTTCTTAGGTTCTTTAAATGAGATGTGAGGTGTGAATGTGAGTGTGAGTGTAAAGAAGCTCAACAATAACGAGAAGGTTCTGTACATCCATTAATGAACACTCCTGGCCATGCTCAAATGCAACCAACTGTAACTGCAACTGTCCTACAGCACTGTAAACTCTCCTGCATCTAGAACAAAGGGCCCTGTATTCAAACAAGAGTCCACGTGCAGTTCCTAAATCCTGAATGAAACCACATAAGCACTGCAAACAAAGCTGGAACCCGGTATGTATTTTCTCTCCTCTTCCAAAACACTGCTTGCTTGTTAATGCTTGTTAATATTTTACTTCACCCTGCTGGGTTCCCACGTTCCAGAGGGGTGCGGTCCACCAGCCCTCCACCTGCTTCCCTGCCTCCCTCTCTCCAGGCTCTATACACATGCACACGTACACACACACACACACACACACACACACCTACGCACATACACACACACACACCTGCTCCCAGGTGCTGTTTATCAGCACAGCAGGTATGGCCAGGCATGGAAAAAGCACAAATATATCTTGAAGCTGAGCCCGGCAGGCGGGGGCGTGTCTGTAGGCCTCATTCCTTCTCAAAAATAACCAATTATAATGTAATGACTCGCTATAATACATGTCCAAATGTATCCGGACACTCCTTAGTGCAATTAGTGCTGTCTGTCTGTCTGTCTGTCTATCTGTCTGTCTGTCTGTTTGTCTGTCTGTCTGTCTATCTGTCTGTCTGTTTGTCTATCTATCTATCTATCTATCTATCTATCTATCTGTCTGTCTGTCTGTTTGTCTATCTATCTATCATCTATCTATCTATCTATCTATCTATCTATCTATCTATCTATCTATCTGTCTGTCTGTCTGTCTGTATGTCTATCTATCTATCTATCTATCTATCTATCTATCTATCTATCTATCTCTCTGTCTGTCTGTTTGTCTGTCTGTCTGTCTATCTGTCTGTCTGTTTGTCTATCTATCTATCTATCTATCTATCTATCTGTCTGTCTGTCTGTTTGTCTATCTATCTATCTATCTATCTATCTATCTATCTATCTATCTGTCTGTCTGTCTGTCTGTCTGTATGTCTATCTATCTATCTATCTATCTATCTATCTATCTATCTATCTATCTATCTATCTATCTATCTATCTGTCTGTCTGTCTGTCTGTTTGTTTGTCTATCTATCTATCTATCTATCTATCTATCTATCTATCTATCTATCTCTCTATCTGTCCGCCTGTTTGTCTATCTATCTGCTATGACTCTTCTATATAGATCTGTTTTTCATTGGTCAGCAGGTTGCTGTGGTGAGCAGGTGTTTGAGGTGTTGTGAGGGAAATTCTCAGAACTGTGCTGATACTAACTGAAACTGGCAGCAACATGCAGGAAAACCCTGAAGTAGCAAATATCGGCCGGCTCCATCAGCGCTCTGGCTTCAAAGCCCACAGAGTGAGCAGAAGGCTGCGGCTGCTGCAGCGCTTGGTGGTGAAACATTTCTGGAATGTCCTTTCCCGTTATCACGCTGCTCCCGGGCTGCTGCCCTGCTTCCTGAACACGGCCTCCTGGGCCTTCTCTTCGGCCTGATAAAGGGGGCGTTCCTCATCCAATAAACTTCCCCTCTTCCGCAGAAAGAGGAAAGAGTGTTAAAAAGGGGAGGAAAGCTCGGGCTGGTGCTGGAAGGAGGCGTGTGAAAGCAGCCCAATCCTTAGTGCACTTTGCCCCAGTTACTATCTATCTACCCCTCCGTCCATCCAGCCGTTTGTCTACTTACACTATAGGTCCAAATGTATGTGGACGCCCTTTCTAATGAATGTGCAAAAGCACACGCAGCTGGTCTAGCCCCTGTAGAGAAGTACCAATTGCCAATAGAATAGGACTCAGATATGGAACAGATATCTGAACAGAGAGACCTGTGTTTTCTGGAAGGATGGATGGTGGAGCGCCAGAGGTGGTGGTCGTCCAACATCCTGGCCTAACTAACACACTTGTTGTCGAATGCAATCAAATCCTCCTCCAAAATCTAGTAGAAAGCCTTCTCCTCTGGACAGCCGGGACAGTTACTCCAACAAACTCTTTTTTTAATACCCTTGATTTAAAAGGAAACCATGAATGAGCTGGTGTCCCAATACTTTTGTCCAAATAGTGTATTTGGCTGACTATTAATGGAAGCGTAAACCGCACCAATTAGCACTGTGCAACGGCCCTTGAACCACATCAAGGTGTTCAGTCATCTCTATTAGACTCGCATATGCGGTTTCTGACACTGTGTGACTCACTGTGCAGATTGCTAGATGCTAATTGGTGGGGTATACTCTTCCACTCCCTATTAGCAACATTAGCCTCGCAGCTCCAGTGCAAAATTACAGAAGCAAGTTTCTGATACCAGGCAGGTCTCGGCTGGTCAGTCTTATCTGGGTTGGGGGGGGGGGGATTGCCTAAATAACACTTCTTCTTTTTTTGGTCAAACTACCGTTTTAATGATAAAAGGTCTCGCCCCTGTCCGTCAGTTCAAATCAGGAGCTAGGGTGTTTCACTTTTCTTTCTCCCCTCCCTCTCTCCCTCCCTCTCTCCTCCCTCCCTCCCTCCCTCTCGCCTCCCCTCCCTCTCGCCTTGATGTGCTGTAAACAAGATGAAAGAGGCCAGCTGTGTGGAGTTATTGTTGCTGTCAGTATGAAGCGCTGATAGCCCTGCAGCAGAACAAAAGCTGGATGGGCGCTCTGAGGGCCAGCTCCAGACTCAGTGGCTCCAGTCGAGATTCTCTCCCACAGGCTGGACTCTGCAGTCTCATTGTTTCAGCCTGGAACACCCCCCTCCTCCTCCTCCTCTCTCTCTCTCTCTCTCTCTCTCTCACTACTACTACCATGACCTGACACAGCATACTCTCAGCCTGAGGATGTCACCCAAAAGAGGAAGACCCTGGGGGAGGGGCACGGGGGCATTAGCTTACCGTTGAAAGTTGTCAAGTGGTGTAGTGTTTATGTACTGCAAGTACTGCAGCATGATAATGATAACAATAATAATACTTTTTTAAATAATAATAAATAATAATAATAATAATAATAATAATTTAAAAATAAGAATAAACAACAACAATAATAATAATAATAGTAATAATATAAAAAATCTCTGAAAATATCAGAAATATAAAAAAGATACATTTATTTGTATTATTTGTATTTATTATTTTATAATAAAATAATACAATCATAGTATACATATTAATTTCATAAAATTTAACATTTCTAATATTTTATTTATTTATTTATTTATTTATACAGTATTTCTTTCTTTATTTATGTATTTATTTATTTATACATTTATACATTATTATATGCCATGATTCTACAGTGCCAGGCATGACCATGAGGCTAAAGGAGCAGTGGTTCTCTGGAATGATGGCTGGTGCTTCATTCAATACTTTTGGGATAGATTGAGGAGTTGGGGATGATGAGGTGGGGTGGGGATCATCCAACATTCTGACCTCACTAACATTCTTGTCGCTGAATGCAATCAAATCTTCACAACAATGCTCAAAAATGCAGTAGAGAGCCTTCTGGTATAAACTCTTTTTTAATACCCTTGATTGTGGAAAAAACAATGGATGAGCAGATGTCCCAATACTTTTGTCCATTTGGTCTGCATGCATGTGTATCTATCTATCTATCTACCTCCACAGTTATGCCAGTAAACTACTGTATAAATAGATCGATCCCAGGCTTCATTCATTCTGTCCGGCGCTAATGTTTTTAGCATTTAGCATTTCATAAGCCATGTTTATGCGGTGGCATAAGCAGGCTCTATTAGAGATGACCTAACTCTGAGACAATTTGGTGGTTATAAGGTTTCATTGCTTATTAGCTACATTAGCCTCATAGCTCCATTTAGGGTTGGAGGTGCATCTTGTGCCATACCACTTTAGGTGTCCCGACCTTTACTAGGCCTGCGTGTTTGACAAGTGAAGGTGTAGGTTCCTTACAACAATCTGATCTCACTGAATATTGAATTTTATATCACAAAAAATCATTTGCCACAACTTTACATATTTCAAAGACATAGGAATATGAAGGAAGACCAGAAGTCATGTTTACATTTGTAAATTGCATAAAATGTCTAGGATTTGACTGCATTGACTTGACGTCTGCATGTCTGTGTTTCTACGGATGCCACACATTCTGCAGGTAAATTTCTACAGCTTTTAACACGTCTGCCGTGCCCCCTCACCTACTACAGGTGGTCTGCATCTGCATGCAAACACTGGTCAAACTGTTTACCACTGTTTACCACACCCCAAAAAGGCCTAAGTGCAAAAGCAAAAATAAATAAAATAAAATAAAATAAAATAAAATAAAAAAATATTATATATATATATAATATTATATTATATATATATATATATATATATATATATATATATATATATATATATATACAAATCTTTGGCTTCATCTCAGCAGAACCGAGTGGACCAAATATTCTGAAAGGTCCAAAAACCCTGAGTTTCTAATCAGTATGTGTCTCTATATAAATATGCAGTAAAAGCAACATTCATTAGAGTTTAACTGAAAGGAGGCGATTCGGTCAGATCGGCTGTTAGATCGGCTGTTTTGGTAGATCAGTAAATGTCTGTGTATTAATATTAATTAACATAGTTGCATGATTGTAGAGATAATTAACTCCCTCATACCCTGCCACACTGCCACAGCCCCACAGCCTAGGCCTACTTGAAGGCCCTGTGCCAAAACATCCCAACCATGGTGGATGTCTGTGTGTCCTCAGTGTTTCCTTTTTTCTGCCAACCAAAATATGCTCAACTTATTTACTTATGTAATTATTTATTGTTGTTGTTTTTGTTGCCCTGGGATGTTGGCAGTCTTTTGGGGCAACTCCTAACTCTACAGTCTCCTACCTGCGTTTCCACATTTAACCCATCTGGTAGTGAACACACACACACACACACACACACACACACACACACACACACACACACACAGGTGGGCAGCCAACTCCAGCGCCCGGGGAGCAGAGAGGGTAAAGGGCCTTGCTCAAGGGCCCAACAGTGGCAGCTTGCCGAGCCCGGGAATCGAACCCACAACCCGATATCGATATCCCGGTGCTCTAACCGCTGAGCCACCACTGTCCCACCATAATTCTCAGCCAAATGCCAAAAAAAGCCAAAAAAATTATATATATATATATGTGTGTGTGTGTGTGTGTGTGTGTATGTGTGTGTGTGTGTACATATCATACAGCAGTTTTACAGAGTTGTGTATAATTTGCATGCATTTGCTCGAGTGCATTTACATGCAATTTGCATGTTCTGCATTTATAATTAAGCTGAGATGAAATGCAGTGCAGCGGTGAAGCAGCCTGCTGCTCTAACTGGGTGCAGAATGCTGCATAAGGGATCACATATGGAGGAATTTGCCTTGAGAATGAGGCCATAGCTCAGAGGGAAGGGCGCTGGAGCACTATCACTCTCATTCACAGCCTCCTCCCTCTCTCCCTCCCTCCCTCCCTCCCTTCCTCCTCCTGCCTCCTTTTCTCCTCTCCTCTTTTCTCTCGCTGCTCTTTGGAAGTCGATCGAGCACAGTGAGCCACAATGGCACTTTCTGCAGGTGTGCGGCCCACTAATCTCCCCGCTTTAGAGTGATAAATGAAGGAAGAGCTCGCTGCTGTGTGTTTGTTTTGAGCTCTCTGTGGGGACCCGGGTGTTTCCAGGGGGGGGGGGGAGAAGGGGGGGGTATTAAAAGACGTTGTGGGGACCTTTAGCTTTTAGAGGACTATTAAATCATTAGAAATTAGTGAAATATAAAAAAGCAAGCATGCATGTGTGTGCACACGTGTGTGTGTGTGTGTGTGTGTCCCCTGCAGGTGGAGCGAGCGCTAGCGCCGTTGTTTGCGGTCTCTATGGTTACCGCCCGCGCGGCGCCAGGCTGACAGGCGTCACGGGGTTCTATGAATGGGTGACGTCACGGCGCTGGCGCCTGCCAGTCTGCTTCGGCTTGTTTGGACAATCTGGGGAAGATTTCACACACACACACACACACACACACACACACACACACACACATATGCAGTGCAGAACACACAGTGGGAACATCATGTGAAAGAATCTGTAAGTCTATTCAGTGGACTTTATTCAAAAGCAGGAGAAGCAGGAGGAGGAGGAGGAGGAGGAGGAGGAGGAGGAAGGGCAGCAGAGTAAAATATGGGATTTGTTTTAGTGGAGGCCAGGCTGAAGACCTGCCTACATGCTCTGGAATTCAGACCAAGCATGTGCACCCTAACCTGAAGCATAGCTCTTATTAATGAACCTAGTCCTGCAGGTAATTAAAAAGTACTAAAAAATAAAAAGTACCTACTAATTATTCAGCATCGGATAATTATGCAATAAGCAGTGAGGAGTATCTAGTAAATATAGCAAATTATTCAGTAAGTAGCAGCAAAATTAATTAGTACCTACTAATATATGACCTAGTAAATATTCAGTACCTACTAATTATTCAGCATCGGATAATTATGCAATAAGCAGTGAGGAGTATTTAGTAAATATAGCTAATTATTCAATAAGTAGCAATACAAATTAATTAGTACCTACTAATATATGACCTAGTAAATATTCAGTACCTACTAATTATTCAGCATTGGATAATTATGCAATAAGCAGTGAGGAGTATTTAGTAAATATAGCTAATTATTCAATAAGTAGCAATACAAATTAATTAGTACCTACTAATATATGACCTAGTAAATATTCAGTACCTACTAATTATTCAGCATCGGATAATTATGCAATAAGCAGTGAGGAGTATCTAGTAAATATAGCAAATTATTCAATAAGTAGCAGCAAAATTAATTAGTACCTACTAATATATGACCTAGTAAATATTCAGTACCTACTAATTATTCAGCACCTATTAAGTATTCCATAATCAGTCCTAATTTCGTACCTGCATCTATTTTTATATGCCTTATATTAATTATTCATATACTATACTATATTAGGTACTGTGTACCTACTGATTATTCAGTATGTACTTATATTATTTAATAAGTGCTAATTATTCCACATCTCTTAAGTATTCCATACAATGCCATTATTCAGTACCTGTTCATTTAGAAACTACTAATAAGTATTTAATACCTACTAATTATTCAGTATCTGCTAATTATGCAATAAACAGTGAGTACCTAGTAAAGTGGCTCATTATTCAATAAGTAGTAGCAATTTAGGACCTGCTAATTTATGACCTATTAAATATTCAGCACTAACCAATTATTCAGAATCTGCTAATTATTCAATATGTAGGATTTAAAACCTAATGTAGTACCTGCATCTGTTTCTATATGGCTTATATGAATTATTTAAAAGATATTAGATACTGTGTACCTGCTGATCATTCAGTATGTATGTATTATTTAATAGGTGCTAATTATTCAGTGTCTACTAATCAAGCAGGACATATGTAATATTCAATAAGTACAAATTTTTACTACAAATTATTCAGTAATTCAGCCTGGAAATGTGCAATATTGAATGTGCAATATTTCCCAGCTGCAATATGCATATATACATACTTGTATTTAGGGCCGTTGCTTGCGATACCTCAGACTACCTATGTTTGATCATATTTAATTTGATAGGATTGCTATTTAATTTTTCAAATTTTGTTGTAGTGAGAGGTGTGACCAGTCTCAATCCAGTCCAGAATGGTAACCAACACCAGAAAAAGGGGAATTAAGAACTAACATGGCTACAAGGCATCACAAATCCACTCCAACAGCATCTAAAAATACATAAGTGCATTCATTCGCCTCTCAGTATAGCCCTATAAGTGAGCCGCTATTATCCCTGTGGGAATAATTGCTCATATCATGTTGGTGAAACGACTGATTAAGCAATTAATCTCTGGGATAAATCTGCCACGCTGCCGAAATTGAGTATTTGCCACACAAAGCTGGAGCAGGCCACACATCTGCTGTCACTGCATTAGCCCATATTCTTACCCTGAGCTTGATCTCAGTGTTTCCAATAATAAAAGCATAGAAAGTAAAGCCTAGCAGGGCGGCCTGAGAGCTTAAACTATTCCAGCTTGTGTCTTTTTAAGCTGCCAAGAGAAGCTCGCAATGCTTAGGCTGCTGTAAAGACACTAATTAAAAGCCTATTCATCCAGAGTAATTGCAGCATTCTTTATAACACACCCGTGGGCCATCACTACACCTGCGGAGTCCCCGGGCGGCGGGCAGCTGGATTCCCACACTGAGGCGAGGGGGAACACACACACAAAAACACACACACACGATTGTAAAGCCCGATAGGCCATAAACCCCCCCACACCCCCGCCCCAGTGTGTGCTCATTGGGTGACAGCCTGCCCTATTCCTGGAGGGCTCAATTCTGATTGGATCTCCGGCTTTCGAATTTCCCCCGCGTTAAGGCCCGCCCACATGTCCCACACCAGGATAAATACAGCTCTCGCACTGGAGCTTGACTCACACGCAGTCTACTACTACTGCTACTGCTGCAACGAGCCTGAACACTCTTGAACCCTCTTGAACACTCTTGAAGACTCGCTCTTGGAGCCGCAGAGTGCATCTTTTCCTCTACTTCATCGTCGATTCGAGGCAAGAAATGAAAGTGGTTGGAGCCACCTGCGCACTGAAGAGTAAAGTTGGCCTGTCTGAGCAGAGCCTGGCCATTTCCAAGTGCAAGCTGCCCCTCCTGGACGAGCAGATGAGCGCCTTCCTGCAGGACATGAACAGCTGCTACAGCAAGCTGAAGGAGCTGGTGCCTACGCTGCCTGCCAACAAGAAGCACAGCAAGGTGGAGATCCTGCAGCATGTCATCGACTACATCTGGGACCTGCAGGTGGAGCTGGACAGTCCTGGTGGCCACCGGCAGCAAGGGACGGCCACTGGCACGCGCACGCCCCTCACTACCCTGAACGCCGAGCTGAGCAGCATCTCTGTGGAGGTGAGCTTGGGGGCCAAAACATGGAGGGGTTGATGAAGCTTGTGTGATAGGGCTGCTAATGATGTGACATGAGGATGTGTGTATAGCAAATGGCAGGTGGTAATGGCTGGTATGGGAGCAGTGTGACACAATTGGGGCATGAGACATCCCATAGGGGTGGCTGGATAGTCAAATAAATGGGCTATGACAGGCTATGGTTCTTGTTTGTTGGTTGTAGGTACCCTCACGACTACGGCTTATACTGTGGATCGTTACCATAGCCTTAATGACAATGGTCATGGTTGCCAAATGGGCCTAATAGTGCCAAAACTTATGAATGAGTGCCAAAACTTATGACAAGGAGTCTTATGCCAGCTGTAGCATCATTGTGACTCATATCCCCATTCAAATGCATGGGGGTTCCCATCCCAGCTGCTCCACCTACCCTTGGGCTCTTCAGCTGCATTTATGGTTGTTTTCAGATCAGCGAATGTTGTGTCTGATGTGCTATTTTTATTATGTCTCTCCAGAACGGTTGCTCGGACGACAGGATCCTGTGCCGCTGAGGTCAAGAAAAGTCGTTGTTCCTCAGTAAAACTGTCCTGATCACCATGTTAAGACCAGAGCTGTTCCAGCAGAAGATCCGAAGCTGCAGAGAGAACCAGCCAGCGTCCGTGCAGCGCTTGTCGCGCGGAAAACTATACAAAATAGTGGGACTGCTTCTTCGCCTGAGGTGTCAAAGTCAGCGAAGAGTCGAGGTCCACAAAGTTGTGTGTGAAAATGTGTGTGTGTGTGAGAGAGAGAGAGATATGTGTGGTTTAGTTCCACCAGGCTACCCTGGAACCAGCGACTGAGCTTCATAGTAAATATGTTGTCTGTATTAGATGTCATCTGAAAAAAAGACCATGTCATTTGACCATGCCTTACTTAAATCAGGGGGGAGCAGTGCTGGCCATGGAGGTCCGCAGTCCAGCTAACTTTGGTGGTTTTGAGCAGCAAAATTGCCAAAGTGAATCCCGCTGGACTCTGGTCACCCTAGACGAGCGCTGGGCGCCCCTGCCTTAAACGTTCCTGTTCTCTTTTTGTATTTTGCAAAATGTTCACATAGAGAAACTTTTATATTTTGTACAAAAAAGAAAGAATGAGTGGAAAAAAAACCCAATCCAGCTTCTCAGATTTCTGAGGTATATTTGTATTGTATATTACAATGCCTTATGTCTTCATTGATATTGTTTTCTTACAATGTATCTGAATTGTGTTTTTAATAATACAGATAGTATTTTGGAAAAAAAAACAATGGTGGTGTTTTGTATTATTTACTCTTACTTTTCTTACACTTATAGAAATCTTTAAAATACAATAAAAACAGGCCTCAACGGTTCAAAATTGAGCAAGGCCATAGAAGACCCACTCCTGGTCCCATGAAGATCCATGTTTGGAACAGAAAAAGGTCATATTTGGGCCTTTGGTTTGATTCCCCCTACCAAATATTCTCCGGTTCCTGGAAATCAAGGTTCTTCAAATGGTTCAACATTGAGAGATTCCATAAGAGGCTGTGAAGATCCATGTTTGTAACATTTTAAGGTCTGAAGAACCTTCACTTGATGTAAAGGTTCTTCACAGCTTGAAAGATCCAGGAGGGCCTCAATGTGTTCAGACCCTTGGTTTTTAAGTAGGTGTAGATCCAGATGAACTGGAGAATGGAGTCAGTTTGGGGAATCAAACCAAAGGCCCAAATGTGACCTTTTACTGTTACAAACATGGTTCTTCATGGCACCAGGATTTGATCTTTCACAGAACCTTGATTTTCTAAGAATTTAATAACCCTACTGAATTGGTGAATATCTGGTAGGGCGAAGCAACCCACGGGCCAAAACATGCCCTTGATGTTCTGTAGCTGAGCTCAGAATCAGGCGTGATCTACTGCTGTAGGCTCATCTGCACTGATACACTGTGTAACGACAAGCTCATAAACAATGACCAAGTGCTAGGATGCCTTTAAAGGAGGAAATCAAAGGAGGAAATTAGGGCCAACCCCAGACTTGATATTAGGTCCGATGGGGGTGGAAACGGCCTGAGAACCACAGTGGAACCCACTTTGCTTAGAAATCTCACAGATATGCTTGAGCATAAGTGAAGATTTTAGCATGAAGTGGACTAATTTAGGAAGAGATGAAGTAGGCCATGAAAGATATCAGTCTTTGCTACCCAAAAAGATCAGGCTGTTCTTAAGGGTCAGCCACAACAGTGCAAATTGGCCTAATTCCTATTTCAAATCAGGGCAGCTGGGTCTGATTTTATGGCCCAAAGGAGATAGTCGGACATCACATCATCTATCATCTGCACATGATCCACAAGTGTTTCAATTAGTGTGTATAATAACAAATGCATGCACTGTAACTAAGTACTGAGCTGTGTGTGTGTGTGTGTATGAGAGAGAGAGAGAGAGTGAGAGAGAGAGAATAAGAGAGAGAATAAGAGAGAGAGCAGCACTCAGCACCCCACACACACACTCATACACACCACAGCCCAGCAAGCCTTTTTTTTCCCCCCTTTCCTTGGCCGCGGTCCCGGCCCATCTGCAGCTTGGCTCACGGATTACTGTTTGTTAATGTTTCAATCAGCTGTGCGCCGAGGAATGTGGAGCTATTTAACCTGAACTTCCCCAGGTGTGCGCCGGCGCCACTCAGTCTGGGCCCGCCTGCCCTTCCCTGCCCTTGGCACAATGCTATCACACAAACACACTCACACACACAAATCCGACTCTCTCTCTCTCCCCCAGCTGTGTGTGTGCAGCACACTGACGGGAGGGGGGAACTGGAACAACACAGCACGAGGAGGAGGGAGGAGGAGGTGGTGGGGTTGTGGAGAGGGGGAACTGAACTGGTGTAATTTATGGGGAGGGAAATTAACCTCGCCGTTGCTGAAACGCGTTTGCTTGTAAAGGAGTTTTGAGGATCTATCTTTATTTGTTCTCGCATCCAGTTCTGTTTATTAACTGCCCTGAAATATTAGAACTGTGTCAGAGAGGAAAGCATTTTTACCATAAAAAAAAAATATATATATATATTATTTGATGCTCAAGGAATGACCCATCTCACACTGTGAGCTTAAAGGGGAAATCCACCCAGGTTTCAAAATTGCGTTATTGCAAATTACAGGTCAAGATGTGAACAAGGTCAGTCAGAGTGGTTTGATGTGAATTGTGCTGTTTTAGAAAAGCTTACCAACACAGCTGTTCTCAGTGGTGGTGAATGGAACCAGACGTCCAAAGAGCTCAATGACCCCAAAAGCTTCACTATATATAGAAAGGTATTACATTCAATGTTGAGATTTAAAAGAAATTGTCATAGAGTTTTAGTCTGTCTAAAAAATAAAAATAAATATAAAACATTTTATAAAAATAAAATAATAATAAAATATGTAATATATTTTCTTTTTTTAATAACAATAAATAATATATAATAATTATTAAATGTTATAATATATTATAATTATATATATATTAATTATTAAATAAAATAATAATTATAAATAAACAAGTATGTATTATTTATTTATTTCTTTTATAATTATTTAAAGCAATTAATAACCCATGCTACAGTTTATTTAAAGGGGAATGACACCCATTTTTTAAAACTGCATAAATCTAAATGGTTAAGCTGGAAACATCAGTCTGTATGACCGGTTTGATTTAAAATAAGCAGTTTTTTAGAGAAACCTCCTGACTGAGAACTGTGCTCAGTGGTGGTTGATGGAACCAGTACAAAAAGCTCAGTGACTCTTAAAGCTTCCCTATAGAAGTGGTATTGCACAAAATGTTGAGATTTTGAATAAAGTGTCTAGAGTGTATAGTCTGTCTACACACTGCCTCATGATATTAGACCATAATTATCTAATATATTTATATAATATCTAATATATATATATATATCATTATACCAGCAATTAATAACCCATCTTACTGTTTACTGTTTATTGAAAGGGGAATTTCGTCCATTTTTCAAAACTGCATGAATATAAAGAGTTAGGATGGATCCAGATGTTCGAGGAGCTCAAAGCAGAGCTCCAACAGCTTTGCCATAGAAAGATATTACAAGAAATGTTGAGATTTAAACAGAGTGTCTACAGCTGAACACACACTATATTATTATATAGTTTATAGTTTGTACTATTAATATTAAAATGTATACTACAAACTAAAACACACAAAAAAACGTATGTGTAAGTAATTAAAACCCATCTTACACTTTATTTAAACAGGAATTTCACCTAATTGTCAAAATTGCGTAATTGTAAATGGTTAAGATGGAAACAAAGTCAGCAACAGTGGTATAATGTGAAATGTGCCGTTCTAGAGAAAAACACTAGTGTAGATCTGTTTGCAGTGGTGGTGAATGGTACCAGATGTCCAGAGAGTTTAATGGCTCCAAAAGCTTCCTGACCTTAATGGTTACAATTACTCCGCTTGATGCCCGAGACCCTGATTTATATCTATTTACTTACTTTGTAAGATACAGTTTTAGCATAAAATCAAATATATACCATCATCAACATTACATATAAGACTATATATTGATGTTGTTGTCATGGTGACCCCTGGTTCTTATCATCACAACTGTGTAGAAATGGCTTGACTGGATATTTTCTTCAGAATGTACAACCTTATCAAACTCCAACGGATTGATTAGAGTGAGATATGTATAATATGTGATAATTTAATATAAATATGTATAATTTAATAACAGGCATTTGTTATGCTCTACTTGCAATACTTAATTTTATTTTCTAATAAAGCTCTACTCAACTAAAACCGATTAATTAGGGGTCAGACAGAGAATGAATCTAATCTCAGTAAATTAGAAGAGTCACCATTTGTAGGCCATCTTGGGTTTGACCATCCTCCACAAATTCAGTACTACACTGCCACCTTGTGGAGTAAATTCTAAGGCTGTGTTGTGTCAAGACTAAGGGATTTTTAGAAGGAATAGAGCACATTTAAATGGTTCATAAATTTCTTGGGAACAAATGTCTTATTGCTGTCCTCGCTCCTGTGCTTGTCATGCATTCTTATATCAGATAATAGGATATGACTTTAGGCCCCTATTGTTGCTGTTTTGTCTGATAAATAATTATCTTTTGCTTTATTTTGCTTTATTTTATTTACGAATATATATGTTTAAATAAAATTGCATAATAATAATATTATTAATATAATATAAATATAATACATTTATTAAATTATTATGTTTATAATTTGGATTTGTACTAGTTTTGGATGTTATTGTTGGTTGTAAGGGGGTAGGGTGATTAGCAGGCCAAATGTCTTTGTATATGTCGTTGTCTTTATATCTATGTATTGACAAATAAACTTTGTTAAATAAAATATAAAAAAAATAATCATAATGAATAATAATTTAATAATACCTCAAACACTTTTATTGTCACATAACATTAACACAGGTGGGTAGGCCCCTGTGGTAGTAAAGGGCCTCGTATATACACAATCAAAAACAGAATATAATCATAATAATTATAATATTTACACAAGTAAAACAAGTGAATGCTGCACAGTAAAACATCGAAATAAAATGACAAAAAATAAAAATAAAAATAAAAACGAATATAAAAAATAATAAAAAATAAAAAAACGTAATAATTAATATAAAAAATAATAATTAATAATCTGTTTGGTCCATTAACGCTGCAAAAAGTTTTTTCCCCACCCGTATTCCGACAAGCCCTGCGCGCTGATTGGCCAGCGGCGCTAGAGCGCTAGAGCGGCGTGCCTGTCCGAATACGGGTGGGATTAAAACGCGCGGGACTGTTCGGAGAATGGGTGTGTAGAATAAAGCCCTGTCACCCTTCAACCAATCAGATGCGTCCGTTGACAGCACGTGACTAGGGAGGCGGAAACTGTGTGCGGTCCGCTTTCGTTTAGAAAGCAAACTGTGCGGTAAAATGGTCGCGTTTGTGTTTTATATCGAGGCTGAAGTCTCCTAACTGTGTGTGGCACTTCCTAGCACTTAAACCGCAGTGCTCTGATCAGTTAATTCGGCACTAAACGTCTCGGTTTGGACGGTAGCTCGCTAGCTGTCCTGGTTGTTGTGCTGTAGCACTAGCACGAGCACGAGCACGAGCACTAGCTGAGCAGAGCGCGTGTTGTGAGCTGCGTTCACTCACTCGGGGTTTCACTTCTACAGCCAGACATTTCCTCCTAAATCCTGATTAATCAAATGTCTCAGAGGAAGAGAGTCGCGACTGCGGGCTCCCAGAGCAAACTGGCGAGGGTAAGGAGAGCAGAAGGCTTTCTTCTACTGCTTTAACTGAAGCTGTGGGCAGAGCTGAGGAAGAGGAGGAGGAGGAGGAGGAGGAGTAGCTTGGTCAGCAGCTAGCTGTGTTCACCCAGGTCGTGGTGTAGAAGTACAGAAGTACAACATTGATTGTCTGTCTTTTTATTTTTTGAGTATTTTATGATAATATTTTCACTTGAGGGAAGTCATTTAGCTACAAAAACTGATATTAGATGATATTAGAATAAACACTAATAATATATTATATATATATATATATATATATATAAAATAACATTCCTACAGAAAGTGGTGGTGATCTCCAAAGCTCTCCTCATGGAGTCTAGTTACCATCCAACACATGGTTTGACAAAACAGTGCTTAATTATAGAATAAAAGGTATATATGGGAGAGTTATAGATGAAATGTATAGAATAAAAGGTATATATGGGAGAGTTATAGATGAAATGTATAGAATAAAAGGTATATATGGGAGAATTATAGATTTAATGAATAGAATAAAAGGCACATAATAGGCATAAGGTGCATGTATTTGTCACTGTACTATGTTTAGTGAAATGTGTCCTCACTTTTAACCCATCTGTGGTATTGAACACACACACACACACACACACACACACACACACACTAGTGAACTTGGGGCAGTGAGTACACACACACATACATACCCAGAGCGGTGGGCAGCCGCAGCAGAAAGGGTGAAGGGCCTTGCTCAAGAGCCCAACAGTGGCAGCTTGCCGAGCCCGGGAATCGAACCCACAACAACAGCCCGGCGCTCTGACCGCTGAGCCACCACTGCCCCTACATTAGATGTAGTGTAGAATATGCCTCTGCTACGCTTACATCACCTCTGATTGTTGACCATTAGCTGATTGAAGGTCTGTAGACAGATAGACAAGTCTGTCAGTAGTTGCTATTTTTGTCAATCTTATTTTTTTTTAATGTCTTCAAAAATGACTTAAAATGAAACATTTCAGTAGTTCAGTATTTCAACTTCCAAAGTTTCCTTCTCCTGAAGAGTTGCCTGTTTGAGAAACAAAAGTTTTGTGTGGCACCGACAATAGATGGATAGATTAGGAAATTTAGCAATATGCCTTATTCAGAAAAAGAAAAAGGGACATGCTAAAAAAATAAAAGGCTTGTTCTGCATGTTTTTGGAACTCCACAGCGCTCACAGCAGGTTGTACTGGACGAGGATGATGATGGTGATGCCTCCTTCACACAGCTAACATCATCACAGGTGCAGAAGGCCAGGGAGAACTTCACGTCTGTTCAGGTCGATCGTAAGGTAACTTGTTTTGTTAGCCTCATAACAGAAAAAACACACACATCACTGTAACACTTTCAGAATATGTAAAGAATGTGAACCACAGCTTATTTTTCTTAAATTCTATGAAATTCTAGTGTCTTTATTCAGGAATAACATTAAATTGTGAAAATTGATTAAAATCCTGTGTTGCGTATCAGGGTATCTGTGTCCTTTTTTATTGTAAAGGTTGCTGAGGTGGTGCAATTCATCCTGATAAAAGATCAGAAGAAAATACCCATCCGCAGAGCAGGTGAGTGCTACTCGTCTGATGAGATCTCCTGGATGATGCCTAAAAAATAATCGGGTTGGGCAGTATGCACTCATTCCATACCATCAAACAGTCTCCGGCATGGTATTACTGAGGGCCGGACACACTACGCCAACAGACGGTGGAACAGATTGGGGCCGATCTGGGCCGATAGTGTTTGCTCATATAAGCAAGTGATGATTACAGTCCACTGGATGCCGTGATGTTCAGGTCGTTCATCAACAGTAGGTTTAGGTTTTTCAGCAACATAACAGTCAAATGTTATTCCATAAACACTTCATTGCTTTTACTGACTACTGCTACTTGAATTATCTAGTTCCTCTCTATATAGCGCTGGACTAATGAGTGAGTAGGCGTCCCATTCTCTCAGCCAGGGTCATTCATAATTTGTGTTTGTTTTTCCACCTGTTTTCAGCGCCATATCACCAAACGTAAACGGCGCCCTCTGCCTTCGTCCTCCTAAAATGTGTATGGGGGACTATCTATCTATCTATCTATATATATATATATATATATATATATATATATATATATATATATATATATATATATTGTGTGTGTGTGTGTGTGTGTGTGTGTGTGTGTGTGTGTATATATATATATATATATATATATATATATATATATATATATACACACATATATACACATATATACACATACACACACACATACATATATATATATATATATATATATATATATATATATATATATATATATATATATATATATATATATATATATATATAGATAGATAGATAGATAGTCCCCCATACATATATATATATATATATATATATATATATATATATATATATATATATATATATATATATATATATATATAATGTATGTATGTATGTATTTAAAATCTGTTGCAAACGTTAATGTGGAAGCATAAATAGTAGTGTTAAAAGGCTTCCGGATGTACTAACCTTTACTGACCTGATGCTGACCTTTCCTAAATACACCCATAATGGAGTGAACATAGGCGATAACGCACAGTTGGACAGATTTACTTATATTTGTCATTTTAAAATCCTAATTCACCAGTGTTTACATAAGCTGAATGGTAGGGAATTAAACCTCAGATTAATTATAAATTAACCTACAGAAACGATCTGCTCCTTCTCTGTCTTGCAGATCAGACTCTGATAGCTCTGCTGTGTGAATACAGCTGCTCTCATACTGAACGCATTCACAGACACACTTGTAAATGCGTAAATCGTATGCATACACGTATGAGAGGTCCAGAACATCTGTCTGCCACGGTGTTTACTGCTGTGTTTGGCCTTCTGGCGCCCTCATGTGGTGCACAGGTGTAAATGTGACCGGCACGAAACCGGTTACATGAGACTGAGCCGTCAGCATCTCTACATATAAGACATCATGTTTTTAATTTTTTTTTTTATATACCTGATTACTGATATACTGCCTTACCCAGCCTTACTCTAACATTTCTCTAACACACAGACATCGTCAAGCATGTGATAAAGGAGTACAAAGCCTTATACCAAGACATCATAAAGAGAGTTGACCGCACATTTGAGCAGGTATGCTTTTGTTGCTCAGAGTAAATGCAGTTAAGTCCGCGGTTTTATCAGTCAATGACACACTGGTGTCTTTCTCTCCACAGGTTTTTGGTCTGAAGCTGGTGGAGATAGACTCCAAGAACCATATTTATATCCTCATCAACAAGCTGCAGCCTGTGCCTGGGGAGCCAATCAGCATGTGAGTGGAACACCAAAAGTCCAAATAATTGTGGACACCCCTACTAATGAATGCCGTTAGCGACTGTAAGTTGCACCCATTGCTGACAGATGTGCAAATGAATAGGACTCTCTGAGCCAGATAACCATGGACCTTAGCTCCACGCCTGATGTCCGGCATGGGCTAGGGATATATAAAGCCCCCCAGCATTGGGCTGTGGAGCAGTGGAACTGGGTTCTCTGGAATGATGGATGGTGGTGCTCCATCCAGTATTTTTGGGATGGGTGATCATCCAACATCCTGACCTCACAAATGCTCTCGTCACTGAATGCCATCAAACCTCACAGCAATGCTTCTCCAAAATCTAGTAGGAAGCCTTCTTCCCTGGACAGTAGATACAGTTTCTCCAACAAAAGCAGAATCAGCTCTTTTTAATACCCTTGATTCCAGAAGTAACTGTGAATGAGCAGGTGTCCCAATACTTCTGTCCGGCATTAAAAAGCATTCATCTGCACAATTGATTGCAGATCATAAATGTGTGATGTTGTGATTGTCAGGTGTCCTGGTAACCCAAAGACTGGCTTACTGTTCGTCATTCTCAGCATCATCTTCATGAAGGGAGGAACAGTCAAAGAAAGTGAGTCTTGGTCTTCATCAACCTTCTTCATATCATTGCTGTCACATCCAACCTATGTATCCTTTATGTTTATGGTAAAGTTAAGCACGTTTTGTTACAATTCCGATGATGCCCAGACCTTTAGATGAGTAAGAATCAAGAACCACACTAGAAATCCAAGCAGAAGTCTAACCATCTTGAATGTCCTTTCCTAGATGTAGTGTGGAACACCCTGAAAAAACTAAGAGTGGATGTCGGGTAAGATGCTGCTTAAAATCACTGAAAATGTAAAAAAAAAAAAAATCAGTCAACTGACAGCTGTGTGTCTGACAGCTGTGATTGAATCCACAGTGAGAAGCATGAGGAGTTCGGAGATGTGAAGAAGGTAGTCACCGATGAGTTTGTGCGACAAAAGTAAGTAGACTGAGATGATTGCTTGAAACACTGAGTGCCATCAAATCCTCACAACAGTGCCTCGAAAATCTAGTAGATAGCCTTTTCTTCTGGACATTAGAGACGCTTACTCTGACAAAAGCAGGAAAAACCCTTCTTGATACCTTTGCTTTCATTATTTCTTCTGAATGAACAGATGTCCAAATACTTTTGTCCATTTTGAGACTGATTTTTGTCTCCTTTAAATCATTTTACTTTGTTATTTCTTTCTTTTTTTTGGTAACAAATGACCACAAAATCACACTTTCTGTCTGGATGGTCTAAACCAGGGCTGGGGAACCCAAGGTCTGGAGTCCAGCACAGGTTACTGATCCCTCTGATCCTAACACACTTGCTGGACCTGCCAGTTTAAAGAGTGAGCTGATTCAGGTGTGCTTGATCTGGAAAACCCCAAAATGTAAAGAAACAAAGGCCTCCAAGACCAGAGCTTCCCATCCCTGCGACTGTGCTTCCATTTGTAAGCCATTTCAGTGTTATGAGAATCGAAGAACGTGCACTGATTAAATGTCCAGTGTTTTTGATGGGGTCCAGTACTTCTCTCAAACATCAGCTCATGCCTTTGAGTTGTGTTGTGTTCTTTAAAAGTGTGAACCACACAGACAAGAGGTATTCTTTTTCTTAATTGTTCTCAATAAGTCTGTGAACAGGTCAGCTGAATGAGGTGTGATCACACCTCACACACTTTGTTTGTCCCTCTTCATTCCCACCCTGTCCCGCTGTTACTGCAGTATCTCTCCATTCCCACCTTTCTCACCTTTCCCAGAACTGCCGTTCAGGTAGCTCAGGGGATTAATGCTGTAGGTTTCCAACCAAAAGGTTGGGGGTTCGAATCCAATGTGAGGTTGTTGGTGTGCTCAGAGCTGGTGCCCCTCAGACCATGGGCAGCTGGTTTATACCACACCATAGATTACAATGGAGCATTTGAAGGGAGCCAGATTAGCAAAGAATACGAATCTAAGCCACAGATGCCTCCAAACAAATGGTTAAATCTTCAGAACCAAAGTTGTTTGTTTTTTATTAAATAATAAAATGATTGTTTTAGTGTTTTTTTTCCGCAGTCTTTTTTTATGTTACTGTGCTTTTAAAGGAATAGTTGGGTGAATAATTAGACTAACATAATCAATCCCTGTCCCCATAAGCAGTCAGTCAACCAATATATGTTTTATATCTGACATGTACTTCTGTAGTTTATAGTGGCAGCGTGCTAAGCTAATGTTGCTAACAGACACTGAACTTGGACTGTCACCAATCATATCTCAGTAAATACAGGCCTAAATGTTGGATTTTTGAAGCGAGTGAATGAATAAATCTATTTCAGATTTAGATTTTTAGTAGTAAAATATAGTTTAGTTGCAAAACATGGATTAGGATTATTTAAAACTAATCTAAATAAAACAAATTGTGGAGGAGGAGCATGCCTGAAGCCCCTCCTCCCAATCTACCATCCTATTAAAACCATCTCCAGCTTGTTCATGTGTGTCACGACTTTTCAACCCTTCACCACCCCGTTACCTCCCTTTTAGCCCTGTAATCGCTCATTCCTGGCTCCACTTACCACAGAAGGGAGACTGGATTCCCACCACAAGCAGAACCCGTCTGAACTCCAAATCCATCATAGTGTTGTTCTACACATTTACTGCTGATGTGAATAGTTTGAAACTGTCCAGACTGTGCAAGTTCCTCACAGACCTCTTACTTCACCTGTAAATAAACAGAGCTTTATAAATGTGCTGTGTCTTGTAGATACCTGGAATACCTGCGGATCCCCCACACTGAGCCACTGGAGTATGAGTTCCGCTGGGGCCAGAGAGCTGAGAAGGAGGTGTCCAAGATGAAAGTGCTTGAGTTCATTGGAGAGGTTAGTCAATTCCATTCTTGCAACCACTTAACGATGCATCTACCATATTAAACTGCTTTACGGGAGTGCCCCCCCCCCCACCTTCAGGTTAATGGCACAGTGTGGTCAACACCTGGTCACTTCAGGTGACTAGTATCTGCATTGTGTCCTGATGAGGTTTTTGACACTTGGCATTTACTCTGGGTAGTCAAACCACAATCCGAGGGCTGAGTGGGACGTAATATGCAAATCTACTTGCTGTGAGGCATTTATTACTGGTCTTTCGGCTGTACTGGGAGGGGTTTAAGTCGTGGAATGAGTCTCGGAGTGACGGAGGTGTTTACACACTGCTTGACCACCTCCTGGAGTGGTTTGAGGGATTGGATTTGTATCTGGTTTAAATGCGTCTTGGAAGCAACGTGGGTGGTATAGCTTAGTGGGCACCACTGCTGCCAACCGTACATATGATTCGCCATGCCATGCTAAACAACGTATACACACAGTCGCACGGAAAATACATGGTACGCAGTTGTGTAGGGCTGGGCGATATGGTAAAAATACTATATCACAATATACACAATACGCAGTATTTATCACAATACATGTACACACGATCCTTATAAACTACTATTCAGATCCTCTCCTGTCCTAAATACAGTGATTTATACTCAGCATCTTCTGCTCTTCATCTAATTAACACTGTTAGTAATAAAACCTGCAGCTGATCAGTGTTTATTAAGCACTAGCAGTCTCCTCCACATGCTTAGAAAAGCTAATTGTGTATCACAATAACAAAATTAATCACGATACGATAAAATATCGTCATATTGCCCAGCTCTAGTTGGACTGGTAATGTTAAATGTCCAAGCTGTTCTGTTCTAAAAAAGGGGGGTTCCTCATGTTCCCCTTTGTGTTCTCAGCTTCACAGCCTCATGGGTTTCCTTATGTTCTCCTTTGTGTTCTCAGCTACACAGCCAGGAGCCACAAACCTGGACCCAGCAATACAGGGAGGCCTCTTCTGGTGAAAGTAGCCAGAGATAGCGGAGGAGAACCAGAGATTCGGGGTGTGTGGTTCTGTGCACTCTACAATACCAGCTGCCATTCACGTCGTGTAAAGAACTCCTGATGAATGAACCAATGGAAATGGTCCAAACGTACTTCTTGTTATATTAACATACATTAAAGTTAACGATGTCTGTTTTGGTCACCAGTTCAGAGGCAGAAGGATTAATGATGGCAGCAGTTTAACGCCTGATCCAGAAAACTGCTTTCTGCCCTGGAATAATTCATGATATTTATTGGCTGAATGTTGAAGCTACCAAGTTGCAAAAGGGATCAGAGCTTCGGTGGGTTTAAGCTGGGACTGTTCAGAGTGAAGTGTGGTCCTTTTCAGTGTCTGTGTTCATCTTCTGAGGTTATTTACTGTCTTACCAAACATTTTCACAGTAATTAGACATTCTGTATTTCCTTCTTTGGAAGTGCAGAAAAATAAAGTTTCCTTTGTAATACTTGTTGCATTCTGTCAGTATTTTTTGTTGTTTTAATTGAGGTCTAATTATGGACAAAAGTATTGGGACACCTGCTCATCGAAATCAGGGCTTTTTTTTTGTGCTGCCCAGGAAGGAAGGCTTTCTACTAGACTTTGGAGGAGCATTGCTGTGGTAGCAAGAGCTTTAGAGAGGTCAGGCTGTTGAATGAATGATCACCACCCCAACAGTCATCCCTAACTCATCCCAAAAGGACTGGATGGAGCATCAACCATCATTCCAGGGGACACAGGTCTTATACTGATCCACAGCTCAATGCTGGGGGGCTTTATACCCCTCTTGCCCACACCTAGCATTAGGATGGTGCCAATAGACTCATGTTAGACTTATTATTATTTTCTTTTGTTTATATATATATATTTATATATTTTTATATAACTCCTCTTTTATCACGTCATAAATGTTGAATAGTGTGCTTGAGTTTACGTTAAGGGAAGTGTGAGGCTAATGTTGCTAACAAACACCTTTAAGACTAACCTACATAAAATATATAGCATTATTGACGGGTAGATTAATATATATATATATATATATATATATATATATATATATATATATATATATATATATATATATATATATATAGTTTTTTTATATTATTTTATTGAATTGTTTTATTTATTCAATATTGCTGTTTGGGTGTAACTGGGACCTAGAGATCACAATTTCGTTCCACCCCATGTACCACATGTGAGGCGAATGACAAGTTTGGTTTTATGGACTAAAGTAAGTCAAATAGTTTTAGGTGTGTAGTGATTCTATCTGGGGTGGTAAATCATGGTCGTTTAGTTTTATGCTGCACAAAGTGCAAAAAGTAGTGACTTTATGATTGACCCAGTATCTGCTGGACTTGTTAATAATGTGTTTTGATTGACCGTAATCTTGTGGCCAGAGTTATTACTACAGCTTAAGCTGTATGGTTATCTGACCATAAAACCTTCTGACAAACTCCAGACGTCTTCTTAGTCACTCGCTCATACAGGCCCTTTGTATGCAGAGCTTTTGATATTGTTGACTGGTGCACCTTCATTCCAGTCTAAGCCCCTGACCTCTGGGGGGGGGGGGTCTGGCTTTCTTACTTTGGGTAACAACAGATCTGATCATTTATTTCATTCAGTGCATGCCCTGTTAAAGGTTTGATATAAGGGAATGGCGTCCATGTCATCTGCTAGAAGATCACAACACGGGCTCAGTTAAGTGTTTGGCCTGCTCCAAGACAGCTGCTTACATTTATGGTGGTTGATAAGCGGCTGACGAGACGGATGAGGTGTGTCAGAACAGGACCAGCACCAATAATAATAACATTAAAGCTCATGCTGGCTCTCCAGGGCAGAGTGTGAATACCTTGGAGTTCCTCAGAGCTCAAAGAGCTCTGTTCTGATTTGCAGGCAGGAGTCTGGCTGGCAGATGGTGGCTGGTGTTTCTGTATGGAGTTTGGCGTGACCTGGCGGAGACTCTGCTACCCCTCTGACCGCAGCCTGCTGTGCTATGGTATGGCAGGATCACCTGTGACCAAGCAGAAAAGTACACGTGACAGCCTGGTCCTGCCATCAGATGAGCCTGTGTGAATGGGCTGGGCATTCTAGAACAGCACAACTGAACAGAACATTCTATAATGGGATGAATGGCAGAGAACATTCTAGAATAGGGCAAATGGTGGAACATGATGTTCTAGATCAGTGTGACAAACAGAACATTCTAGAACAGGGTGTCTGGGACAGAACATTCTAGAATGAGATCAATGGCGGAGAACATTCTAGAACAGTGTGACTGAAACAGAACATTCTAGAATGAGATCAATGGCGGAGAACATTCTAGAACAGTGTGACTGGAACAGAACATTCTAGAATGAGATCAATGGCGGAGAACATTCTAGAACAGTGTGACTGGAACAGAACATTCTAGAATGAGATCAATGGCGGAGAACATTCTAGAACAGCGTGCCTGGAACAGAACATTCTAGAACAGTGTGACTGGAACAGAACATTCTAGAATGAGATCAATGGCGGAGAACATTCTAGAACAGTGTGACTGGAACAGAACATTCTAGAATGAGATCAATGGCGGAGAACATTCTAGAACAGCGTGCCTGGAACAGAACATTCTAGAACAGTGTGACTGGAACAGAACATTCTAGAATGGGATGAATAGAGGAGAACATTCTAAAACAGTGTGACTGGAACAGAACATTCTAGAATGAGATCAATGGCGGAGAACATTCTAGAACAGTGTGACTGGAACAGAACATTCTAGAATGGGATGAATAGAGGAGAACATTCTAGAACAGTGTGACTGGAACAGAACATTCTAGAATGGGATGAATAGAGGAGAACATTCTAGAACAGTGTGACTGGAACAGAGCCTTGTGGAGGGCAGAGTGAGAACACCTTGGATCTAAGAGCTATGTTCTGAATTGCAGACAGGAGTTTGGGCTGGTGTGAGCTGGGCCTGGCCCGGCAGAGGCTCTGTTGGTCCTGTGCTGTGCGATATGTACGAAATTTACACACGACTGCTCGGCCCTGGCCTCACACGAACCTGAGGGAACGTCAACATTTGTTTAGGTCATCTACTTCTTGCTGGACTTCCAATCATACCCTTACTGATTTCATCTGAACTGGATAAAGAGAAGCTATTATCTCAGATTATTAACTACTGATTCATAGACAGATTTACATCTTATGGAAATATCCTGGGAAAGTCCTGGAAAATGTTTGGGAACCCTTTGGTCCCAACATACCCGATCCTGGGAATTAGCTAATTAATAAAGCTAATGAATTACAGCAGGAAGCTACTAAAACGTACAGGACAGGGGTTGGGAGCCAATGGGCTAGACCAAGGTGGGCAATTCAGTATAGGAAGGCTGGATTCCTACTCAGATTTGTGCTTTTCCTGCTGATTCAGGTTTAGTAGGAAATCACCAAACTGCATTGTCCATCCCTTGTCCACCTCTGGGCTAGACAATTATCGGGTACTAAATCATGCAGTGGCCCTGTCAAGCTGGAGCCCCCTGAGAATAGCCTTTTTTCCATCTAAAGCTGTATAATTAAGTCTGTCTCACCTGCTTCAGAGAGTTTTAGTAGGGTTGTGCAAATCGATCAATCAAAGATCTTTGTTGTTGCAGCACTGAAACCTGGCAAGTGTCAGACGGAGGCTCTAACTGGCAGCTCCATAAAGAACAGTGATGAAAGGGGAACCGTAGGGATCTCACGATGAGGGATTACACCTAATCCAGGCATAAAGACAAAGCCCAGCGTGAATATTTGAGTCCACGTTTGTAATGAGAGAATCTCCCCTAATCCTGAATCACACAGAAAGTATTCTACCGTACAAATTCTCTGGCTAGGTCTTCAGATTTGATGATGAAGACCTGGCAGACCTTTGCCAGATCTATTTGGACATATAGTACTGCATGCAATTCTTAAGAAGGCTGTTTATCTGGGCTAATAGTTAGTGGAACACCAAAAGCCTGATATATTAAGATGCACACGATGTCCAAATGTTTGTGGACACCCCTGCTAATGAATGCATCCAGCTACTTTTACTAACACAGCTGTGCAAATGCACACTTGTCTAGTTTCTGTAGAGAAGTATTACCAATAGAATAGGACTCTCCAGAGCAGATGAACATGAACCTATTGGCAGGCATGGGCTACAGGGGTATAATGCATTCATATGCCACATCCTCCCAGCAGTTATACACATTATATTACACATTTCGCTGACTCCGAAGGATCCGACCAAGAAAGGGACCAGCACTAAGCATCAATCTTAAGAATCTCAGAAAGAGGTCAGCGACCCCAGGACAAAGGCCACCAAAGGTCAAAAGGTCACAGTGTGTCTCTGGTTGCAGCGTTCGCAGGGCAGCAATTACTGCACATACAGCGGCCTGCATGAAGAGGATCTGCCTGCTGTCAGGACACCTCAAACCCTGCCAATCCAATCCCAACCAAGCCAGAGAAAACACCAGCGTCATTCATTTCTTTGTATCTAAACGCAGAGGAGGCCGGCATGATTTTGGGGTCAGCGATGTTTTGAAAGATACTTCGGGGGAAAACAACTGCTGCTAGCACTAACTGTTAACCGCAGATAGCATTCCCTGCTATTTATAGCTTCTGAAAATAGAGAAAAACAACAACCGCAGTGCAGTTTTGTGCTTTAGTTCATGAACAGTCATTAAATTATTGAATATCAGATCAAATCAAATCACGTTTATGGTCATAAGATACAATAAGATAAGATATGATAATCCTTTATTAGTCCCACAGTGGGGAAATTCACAGTGTCACAGCAGCAAAGTGATAGCAAGACACTTACAGTTACAATTACCAATATAATACAAAGTATATACATAATATAAATAATACAAATAAAAAATTCAGAGAAAAAAAAATATTATTTACAGATATCATGTCATCACATTCCTATGCTCGCCTCATTGCCCTGCTTTCAACACTTCAAGAACCTTCAAGAACTGGCTGTTCACTTGCTGTCTAGCCATTGACTGGCAGCATTGGATCCAGACAATCAATGTTATTCTCTGCACCTCTCAGTGGTTTTAATGTTATGGCTGATCAGTGTATTTATGGATGAATGGCAGGAGGAACAAAACCATGCCATGAAGGGTTCAGAAGTTTGCTTAGTAATAGTTGGTGTTATGTTGCTCCTATCCGTGTTGCTCGGTCCCAGCAAAGATACATTTACATTTAAGGCGTTTAGCAGACGCTCTTCTCCAGTGCTTTGCTATTTACTCAAGAAAAACCTCAGCTAGTTAAAATAGACTAATAATTAAAAGATCCTCTAATCTTAGACTCTACTAAACACAAGTCAGTAAGGTGACCATGATACTCTGCTATTCACCCAAGAACTCTCAGAAGAGGAGGGTCTTCAGTCTGGGTTTGAAGACAGCGAGTGTTGGACTCTGCTGTTCGGACACCCAGGAGAAGTTCGTTCCACCACTTCGGTGCAGGACAGAAAAAAGCCTGGACGCTCGTCTTCCTTGGATCTTAAAGGATGGCGGGTCGAGCCGAGCCGTACTTGAAGCTGGAAGGGCTCTTGGTGCAGATCAACTTTTGACCATCGCCTTCAAAAACGGAGGGGCTGGCTGGTCCAGTCTTGGCTTTGTAGGCCAGAGTCAGGGTTCTGAATCTGATGACCTGGGCAGCAGCTACAGGAAGCTACAGTGAAGAGAGAACACAGCAGTGGAGAGACATGGCTGAATCTAGGAACGTTGAAGACGACCCGACCCGTGCCGCTGCATTCTGGATAAGTTGCAGGGGCCTGATGGTGCGCAGAGGGAGACCAGCCAGGAGAGAGCTGCAGTAGTCAAGTCTGGAAGTGACGAGAGACTGAACATCTGAGCACCTGGGCGACTCTCTAGAGTTATGTTTGCAACATGGCTTGAGAATGATAACTGATCATCCATGACTACACCAAGGCTTGTAGGCCTTCTGTAGAAGGAGTGACCAGTGAGTTCTCAAAGGAGATGGCAAGATCAAGACTACTACATGATGCTAAACAGGTAATGCAACCCAGGATCCATAGCACACGTCTCAGAGAGCTGCAGAAGTCCACAACCAAGGGAAAAGCTGACATCTCAAGTCTTCCTGGCCCTGCTGCAATCAGCTGCAGTGGGGAAATGGGAGGGGAAAGAAAGAGAACACTGAAAGACGAATGGGTGAAGGAGTGTGTGGAGGAGAGGATAAATGAGGAAGAACGTGATGAACGGCTGGAGGAGAATTTTTCAGAGAACGAGGTCATGGGTGAGGAGCGTGAAGACAGTGTGGAGGAGGAAAAGAAGGTGCTGGAAGGTTGAGAAGAGGAGGAGGAATGGAAAGAGAAGGATGAGAGGCCCTCTGGGAATAAACACGAGTGTCCTCCTGATGAAGTAAGACAGATAGGCCAGGAATGCTCCATGCAGGAAGGCTGGAGCAGATGGGAGCGTTTAGTAGATATATACATTGTTGACTTAGACGAGGCCTATAAGGCCTATAAGGCCTCATACCCTATATGTCCAAAGGTTTGTGGACACCCTGAGGAAACTGGGTATTGAGATGCATGCAATATGTCCAAATGTTTGTGGACACCCCTTCTACTGAATGCATTCAGCTACGTTAAGTTAGAATAGGACTCTGGAGCAGATAAGAAACATGAACCTATTGGCACCATGCTGCCTAATGCCAGGTGTGGGCTAGAGGGTTATAAAGCCCCCCAGCATTGAGCTGTGGAGCAGAGGAAGAACTGTGTTCTTTGGAATAATGGATGATGGTGCTCTATCCAGTACTTTTGGATAGAATGAGTTGGGGAGTTGGAGATGTGGTAGGGTGGTGATCATCCAACATCCTGACCTCACTAATGCAGCTCTTGTCTTGCAGTCGAATCCTCACAGCAATGTTCCTCCAAAATCTAGTAGAAAGCCTTCTTCCCTGGACAGTAGAGACAGATACTCCAACGAAAGCCTGGTAAATTCTTTTTTTAATACCCTTAATTTTAGAAGAAACAATGAATGAGCAAGTGTCCCTATACTTTTGTCCCAATAGTGTCCTTTATTTTTAGCACTTTCTAATAACAGATTTACAATTGGTAAAGCAAAGTAAAGGTAAAGTCATTGATCCATTCAGTCCAAAGAGAAGCAGAACGGTTCTGACACCTGGAGTGAGTGCAGTGAGTGTGTTTATAGGTGTGTGCCAGAGTGCATTCAGGAGTGCATGCTTACTAAAAACACTAAATCAATTAAAACGTTCTCTGGGGCATTAAGTGTTCCCGTCACTGCTGAAATGTCCTCCAGGGCATTAGATGTTCTCTTCCCTTCATGCCTCTCCATGTCCTTCCCCTCTGCTCCTCCCTGTTTCTGTTGCAGTCCTGGATATCCGCAGATGGGAGGAGGGAGAGGATGCGTTTGGCTCTGCAGAGGAGAGGAGATTTGGAGCTGAACACAATCCAGCGCTGGGTTCATCAGCCTGAACACACTGCACTGCAGGAGAGCCACACATAACCCTTCCAGCTTAGTTTAATGGCCACATTCAGGGACTTTTACCTGGTGGACAGTTAAATACTACAGTATAGCTATAAATGTATACAGATGTACTGTATATATAGTACTGGGCTAAAGTTTTAGTCCCCTAGGAGAGTTAACAGTGAGTGTCAAGCTGCTTATCTGGGCAGTAAGTGTTGATCTGCTCAGTAAAACACTGATATTAGAATAAACACTAATAAAAGTGGAGGTGGTTCTCCATCACTGTGTTCATTATTAGAACATCTCCAGAGTTCTCCTCATGGAGTCTAGTATTATTTAGAGTTCTCCTCAGATCAACACCTGGTTTGATGGTAAATCAGGTGAGCTGCTGCTGCTGCTGCTGGACTGGGGGGTGTCCAGGAGAAACCTGGAGGAACCAAGCTCTGTTCTTCAGACTAGCTCACAAGATCTCACCTCACACACATATATATATATATATATATATATATATATATATATATATATATATATATATATATAGGTATATGTGTGCTATATTTGCCAAATAATTGGATATACATTGGAATTAAAGCATCAATTTGTTAAATTCAATTAATTATTGGAAATTGATCTTAAAAAACACATCTTTAACCTCTTGAGACCCTGTGTCCTCATATGGGGACATTACATTTGTGCTTCTCTGCACCATAATCCCCATTTTTTTCAAAGCTTTGACCCTTTGTCCTATAATATAAGGATATTGTTAAAGACTAAGTTTAGTTTTTATACTTGTTAGGTCTAATCCCAAATAGGTGCACATCAAGCAAAAGTCAAGGTCTCAGGAGGTTAAGCCCAGAAAGGACCAGCCCCTCCGTACTTCATGGCAATGGTCAAACGTCGATCCGCACCAAGAGCCCTTCCAGTTTCAAGTATGGCTCGGCTCGACCCGCCAACCCTCAAAATCCACGGAAGACGAGCGCCCAGACTTTTTACTGTCCTGCACCAAAGTGGTGAAACGAGCTTCCCCTGGGTGTCCGAACAGCTCGCTGTCTTCAAACCCAGACTGAAGACCCTCCTCTTCTGAGAGTTCTTGGGTGAATAGTACTATGGTCACCTTACTGACTTGTGTTTAGTAGAGTCTAAAGATTAGAGGTATCTTTGAATTATTAGTCTATTCAAACTAGCTGAGGTTTTTCTTGGGTAAATAGCAAAGCACTTTAGTAAGTCACTCTGGATAAGAGCATCTGCTAAATGCCGTAAATGTAAATGTAAGTGTCCTGTCCTAAAATCAACAAAACATGTCATTTAAACTGGGGTGTCCAAACTTTTGCATATGCCTAGATGTACCCATCTCCGTTCCTGACCACAGAGTCTTCACTCTTAGCTGCCTATTTTGGGTGGTGGACCCCAGAGTGTGGCACTGCTATGAGTGCATCAGGCACAGGGATGTTACTGGGCTGTTCTAGCATATCCGGTCAGTGGTGGTCCTGTGGTGACCTCACGTTTGGTCTGTGATTAATGCATCGGCATGGGGAACAGTTCGGTGAATTCCCTGCTCTGGAACACCTAGCAATTAACTGGTAAGTTGAATCAGGTGTGCTCGAGCTGGAAAACCACAAAGCTGTGCAGGAATTTGGCCCTCCAGGACCGGAGTTCCCCAGCCGTGGGGTAGAGGGTGGCTCAGAACTTCTGCAGCAGCAGATGGGCCACAGTCAGTAACCTGTAAATCAAGAGCATGCACCGATATGGTAGGAATACCTGATAGACCAAATGCAACAATTAGGTTACAGTTATAGTGATGAGCGAAGTCCAGTCCTATCGTCTAGACAGCCTTGCTGACCGTCTCTTCTGTAGTCACAAATGATTTCTCTCACGCTATTTGAGATGCTACCCTGGGACGGCCAAGCTGTTGCTTCACCTGATGCTGCGAGGAGACCTCTGAAAAGCCCTGGCCTCTTCATCACCACTTCCAAGTCAGAGGGGCAGATTCCAAGACCTCGGACACTTCTACCCCTCAATCCCCCTGCATTCAGCTTCATCCTTCAGAGAGTAGCTCTGCTAAAGCCTGGACCAACTGTGAAGAGAAGACTTGGAGGCTGGACAAATTAGTGGTGTACTGGTAGTGTACTTTACGGGATTACTGACTCACATCCTGAGCCAAAGCTTTTTGATCAGCTCTTCGAAGTGCTTAGTTAGCCACATCTGCTTTGAGCTTGTATTTTGTACATACGGTGGTATTTAGTTATCCACTGCCAGGCTGCAGATGGCACTTCTGTCTCGGACCCCAGAGCCCACAGCTGCTCTCAGAATGGAGGAACTGTCAGCAAATCAAGGCTTTTCCAGTTGAAGAGAGGCAGCACTACAGCTTCCATTCCAGGCAAAGGGTGAGAGCCAGGCCCTACTCCAGCCTGTGACAAAGAAACCCTGGTTATGAACACAGCATGCATGTGAGCAGCTGAACAGCTGAATAAACGACAGGTTCAGACGATTACAGTAAACAAATATATACAGTGAATAGCAACTACACAAGCTACACAGCAACAGATTACATCTGTACGTACTGAGCTGAGCCTAAAAACACCAGGGTGAGAGTTTCAGTCTGTGGCTCCGCCCCTCAATCTGTTTACTGCTTATTCCCACCTTTCCACATTTCCTGTATCTTCACAGGTAGGCAGTTAGACAGTCGCTCCACTCCAGCACTGTGAAGCCCTGTACATTTCTGTGTCAGAGAAAGAAGGGAGGGTGCTCAAATTTACTCAAATTTACTGTGCTTCTATGAAGTGTAATTTCACAGCTCTGGACCGGCCCTACGGTCTAACTGCTGCTCATCAAGTGTGAGGAGATGAGTGTCAGTTCAAAAACCAAAGCAAGAGCTTTGTGCTCCGTTGTCAAAAGCTGCCCAGTCTGGGGACGCCATGTGATAGAGGGAGTTCTGACCTGCAGATGGGAAAGGGAAAACAGTAAACAGATGGAGGGGCGGAGCCACAGACTAAACTATCATCTTACACAATATTTAATCAGCTTCAGCTTTGGCGGCTTATTTACTAATGCTTTTGAGTTGAGCTCAACTCAGTATGTATTGTGGATCGAACTGAGAAGCAGAAGTAAGCGATGTGAGTTAGGAGAACGTTTGACTAAGCTAAGCTAAGCTAAGCTAAAACCCCAAAAACAGAAATATGTTACTGTATAGTTGTATTTTTGGCCTGACCTAAGCTTTTCAGTGTCATTTTTTAATATATAGGCATTTCTGGTGCAGCGTTCAAGATCTTTCCAGGCAGAAATTGTATATAATTACGATGCGTTGTTATGCCCTGGTTATGACTATAACAGGCTATCAATCAGGGTGAATGTTCTAGCATGTTGAACCATCAGTTAGTGCCCTTAAGCAGAGCATCTGATGCCATTTCCTGACAGCATACCTCTGCGACCTGAAAACGACTAATTCCATGTCCAACTGTCTGTGTACCATCTGTAGTTCACTAATGTAATTCACTCATTTACAGTGCCTGACACATGCCAGGACACATCAGCTGGTAGAAATGTCTATTAAGCAACTGGCGTGCACACTGTAGAACATTTGATGTGCAAATGCACAAACACTGCATATCTAGTCCCTGTACAGACATACTGCCAATGCATTAGGACCCTCTGGAGCAGATAAACATGAACCTATAGGCACCGTGGGCTAGAAGGGTATAAACCCCCCCTCAGCATTGAGCTGTGGAGCAGTGGAAGAACTGTGTTCTCTGGAATGATGGATGGTTGGTGCTCCATCCGATACTTTTGGGAACACTCTTGTGGCTTAATGCAACAAAATCTTCACAGCTATGCTCCGAAGCCTAGTAGAAAGCCTTCTTTCCTGGACAGTAGAGACGGTTACTCCAACAACAGCAGGAGGAACTCGTTCTTTAATACCTTTGCTTTCGGAAGCAGCAATAAATGAGCAGGTGTCCCAATACTTTTGTCCTTATACACTTTTATTCCTTGAGGTAATGTAATGTAATGTAATGGCCTACTCTCAATATGACAGTACTCAATATACACATGGTACCTACGGTCCAGTTGTTTGTATTAGGGAAGAGGAAAAACAGCTGGCACAGAACATGGTACTAGCTAAAGGTACTGAAACATACCTTTGAGGGTTCCATTGAGTCCCTATTGGCAGGTACTTTCTTTTTTCGGAGAGTGTAGGTACTACAATACTACGTATTGGCTCTGACCTGCCCTACATTAGTGCAGTGCCCTTTGTGCCAGCTGGAGAGGCAGCTTCCCCACCCGCCACACAGCCACTCTCTGAGTAAACAATGCCTGCTGGCTCAGTCGGACATGGCACAAGCAAACACAGTCAAGCCCAACGTTTCTTTGCTTTGCTGTGGAGCATGCTTACACAAGCTCTGAAGAGATTATAGTATACATGATCAGACTGCAGGGGATTTCGTAGGCCCCTGATGCATACGCCTAAACCGTTCCTTTGCTGGGGTCTTGTGTTGGGGGTGTTTCAGCAGGCGCTACTACTTGCGGTTTTGATGTTTATAGTGTTCCTTCAAGTCAAGTCAAGTCAAGTTAAGAGGCCTTTGTGTCGTTTCATCTGCGAATAAACACACAGTGCAGCAGAATTGCATACCTCCAGGACTACAGCTCAACATTAAGCAACACAACACAACAGAAGACTACATAAAGTGCAGTGTGCAAATGTTTGTGGACACCCCTTTACTTTCAGTTGCACCTATCTCTGACACACAGCTTGTCTAGTCCCTGTAGAGAAGTACTGACAATAGATTAGGATATACATGAACATGAAGCTATTGGCACCATGCTGCCTAATGCCAGGAGTGGGCTAGATGGGTTTAAAGCCCCCCAGCAGTGAGCTGTGGAGCAGTGGAAGAACTGTGCACACTGAAATGATGGATGGTGGTGCTCCATCCAGAACTTTTGGGTTGAGTTGTTAAGGAGTTAAGGAGTTGGGGAAGAGGTGGGGTGGTGATCATCCAACACCCTGACCGTACTCCAACAAAAGCAGGATACACTCTTTATTAATACCCTTGATTTCAGAAGAAACAATGAATGAGAAGGTGTCCCAATACTTGTGTCCTTTTAGTGTATGT
The DNA here is from genome assembly GCF_030463535.1 of Salminus brasiliensis. Classification (NCBI taxonomy): domain Eukaryota; kingdom Metazoa; phylum Chordata; class Actinopteri; order Characiformes; family Bryconidae; genus Salminus; species Salminus brasiliensis. Next base: position 5,166,488 of record NC_132891.1, read on the forward strand.
GAACGCAGGCGTTAGTGAGGTAATAGACTGCAGTTCTTCAGGTAATGCAGTATTTAGCAGCAATGTGAAGGCTACATTAGAAGGCTATGCTACATTGCTGTCCAGCAAAAAACTTGTATCTCCAAAATGTCAACTTCAACACAGGTCATTTTGGAGCATTTCTATTGGTCCGTTTCTCATAAAATTCTTCGAAAGCACCCCTGGAGCAAAGAGGGTTAAGGGCCTTGCTCAGAGGCCTGGCAGTGGCAGCCAAGCAAACCCAGGTATCGAACCCACATCCTTATAACCCGGTGCCCTAACCAATCCCAGCTAACATTTCCATGAGGGGCTGGTACGGGTAGCCCGGCTGGGAACCAGCAAGCTTTGTTTATGGCTTCCATGTTGCCCCCACATACGGATGCCCAACAGGGCCAGTGATGGGACTAAGAGGGGTTCAGCATGGGCCTCATCTGAGTTGTACACAGTTGTACATGGGCCCTAGATGGGACCCTTTTGAGGTTAGGGTGGGTAAGTCCATTTGGGATGCCCATCAGTACAAACCCGCTTAGAGGAACCCACCTAGCCCACTTTCCACCCACGTGAGCCCCACATGAGCTTGTTTGCTGGGTCCTGTGTCACCACATGCTTCTACAAGTTTGACCCGCTCAAACCCAGGACCTACTGGACCTGCCAATTTCCAGCTTTGATCCAATTCATCAGCTATTCCCTATAGGAATGCTGTGTAGTTTTGAGCAGGCCGGGCCAGCAGATGTCACTAATGCCACAGAAGTTTGGCACAGTTTGGGTTTAGGGTTAGGGCTACTTCCCTTCTCCTGGAGTGACCAGTTCGCCAAATGGCCAGGCCATGGAGTTTGTTGCCTCCTCCTCTTCTTCTTCATCCTCCTCCTCCTCCTCCTTCTCCTCCTCATTATCATCATCCAACAGAGCAACCAAACAAGCTCGTGCTCGAATCCATGCCTGTGCGAACCTTTACAAGCGCGCATGCGCAGTCCGGCCGAGCGCCCAACACTGCTTCTTCTTTTTTTTTTTTTCTTCCATCGACCTCTTGCGTCATGGGTGGTCGTGACGTCACGGCCGAAACTTTTGATACAAAAAGCCCTCCATGTTTTCGAGCTCACTGCGTAAAATCACACCCACTGGACGAGTGGCTGAGCAGACACTAGGACGGAGAGCACGCTGGAGACTCCCGGGAGGAGTTTGCGCACTGGAGACGTGTCGGCCACCAGTGCGTGCGCGGAGTGCCTGAAGCAGATGGGGGCTCTGAAGCTCCAAAGAGTCCCCCCTATAGCCACAACCAACTCTAACGCCGCCCTCGGAGCCACCAGTGCTGGGTGCTCTGGGTCGTTTCCCCCAGGCGTCGAGCTGAGCCTGCTTCCCTAATGGGAACGTCTGCCTGCTCTCCTCCGGGACGGAGCGCTTCAGGAGCCTTGTTGACCCCGTTCGGAGAGTCTGCGTTTGGGACGGAGCCGAGAAGCCGCCTCGTATGAGCCCCGGGAGGCCGGGAGAGGCACGATGATAAAGCCCAAAGTCGGTCGGATGTTTCTGGCCACATGCGTTGGATCCTTCTTCATTCTGATCCTGTATTTCCAGACCAGCTCGAGATCTGGTGAGTGTTGCTGGACTTGCTGAAGGTCCCAACTTCAGAACCTAGAGTGTTTATACTGGAGCAGCTCTGGTTCTGTAAGCTGGACCTTGTAATGTGGCTCTTTGTGTAAGTGTGAGTTACGTGTTAATCACGCAGTGGTGGAGCTGTGGAGAGGTCTCCAGCAGATCTCCAGCAGAACGTGGAAGCAATGGTCTCTTGAGTAAGGAGGCTGTTCTCACTGGGGTTGAATGGGCTGATTTGTCCGTGGCTCGTGTTGGGCCACGTATGTCTAACTGTCTAACGGTTGAACTGGATGGATGAACTGAAGAGGCCTTGTTCGTTTCTTACCACAGATCTTCTTGCCTAATAACCTGTGGCAGACCTCAACTGTAGCCTTGTGGCATTTGCTGGGTTCTTCAGTTTGTTCTTACACCAGTCTTAGGTTGCCCTGCTGTTTTTTTTTTTTTGTTCAGAGACCATCTACTGGTATGGCCATGGCTGTAGTGGAAAGGATCCAGATGCCTTGGCAAGATCTGGATTCTATCAGAGCAGCAGATACTTGCGGCAGTCTGTAGAATGGAGATCCAACCAGTTCCAGCAGTGTTTGGGAGGGTTTCTCTGCTCTAACACACCTGAAACAGGTAAAGAGCAGGAGTATCCATCCACTGCCAGCAACGTTTGGGGCTTGCTCTGCTTTAAGACACCTGAATTTTGGTGATCAGAAATATTCAGCAAGCTTATTTGCTCGAACAGACCTGAATATATATATACAGTGAGTCCAAGAAGTATTTGATCCCTTGCTGATTTTCTTCGTTGGCCCACTAATAAAGACATGATCATTCTATACTTTTAATGGTAGATGTATTCTTACATGGAGAGACAGAATATTAAAAAGAAAATCCAGAAAATAAATCTAAGGAATATATATTAATTGATTTGTATTTCATGGAGTGAAATAAGTATTTGATCCCTTAGTATTCATTAGCAGTTCTGGCTTTTACAGACCAGTTAGACACTCCCAATCAACTTGTTACCTGACCTGAAGCCACCTGTTCTCACTAATCACTTGTGTGAAAAACACCTGTCCACAGAATCAGACAGATCACACAGATTTCAAGTCTCCAACATGGGTAAAACCAAAGAGCTGTCACAGGACCTCAGAGTCAGAATTGTTGACCTTCACAAAGCTGGAATGGGCTACAAAAAGATTAGTAAGGTGTTGGATGTGAAAGTAACAACTATTGGTGCAATTATCAGAAAGTTTAAAGAGTATAACATGACAATCAACAGACCTCGGCCCGGTGCTCCAAAGAAGATTTCGCCTCGTGGGGTGGCAATGATGCTGAGAACAGTCAGAAATCGTCCTGCAACCACTCGGCAGGAGTTAGCAAATGACCTGAAGGCAGCTGGGACCACAGTTTGCAAGGAAACAATTGGCAACACTTTGCGCAACAATGGATTCACATCCTGCAGTGCCCGAAAGGTACCCCTGCTGAAGAGAGCACATGTGGAGGCGCGCCTCAAGTATGCCAATGATCATTTGAAAGATGAACCAAGTTATTGGGAGAAGGTTTTGTGGTCAGACGAGACCAAAATTGAACTTTTTGGCCTCAACTCCACCCGCCATGTGTGGAGGAAGAAAAATGCTGCCTATGACCCCAAGAACACTGTGCCCACCGTCAAGCATGGAGGTGGAAGCATAATGTTTTGGGGGTGTTTCTCTGCCAAGGGTACAGGGCTACTTCACCGCATCACTGGGAAGATGGATGGAGCCATGTACCGCACAATCCTGAGGGACAACCTCCTCCCCTCTGCCAGGGATCTGAAAATGGGCCGTGGTTGGGTCTTCCAACATGATAACGACCCTAAACATACAGCAAAGGCAACAAAGGATTGGCTCAAGAAAAATCACATTAAGGTCATGGAGTGGCCCAGCCAGTCGCCAGACCTCAATCCGATCGAAAATCTATGGAGGGAGCTGAAGGTCAGAGTTGCCAAGCGACAGCCCACCAACCTTCATGATTTAGAGAGGATCTGCAAAGAAGAGTGGGCCAAAATTCCCCCTGGTGTGTGTGCTAAACTTGTGGTTAACTACAACAAACGTCTCACCGCTGTGCTTGCAAACAAAGGCTTTGCCACTAAGTATTGAGTGTGTTTGGCAAGAGGGATCAAATACTTATTTTCCTCATTGAAATACAAATTAATTAAAATATATTCTTTAAAATTATATTCTGGATTTTTGTCTTGATATTCTGTCTCTCCATGTTAGAATATATCTACCATTAAAAGTGCAGAAGGATAGTGTCTTTATTAGTGGGCAAACAAAGAAAATCAGCAAGGGATCAAATACTTCTTGGACTCACTGTATATATATATATATATATATATATATATATATATATATATATATATATATATATATATATATATATATATATATATTTATATATATATATTTTTATATATATAGACCTGAATATATATATATATAATTTGTGTATAGCAGGACTACCCAGATGCTTTCAGCAATGTTTGGGAGGGTTCTCTGCTCGAACACACCTGAAACAGGTGACGAACAGGAGTATCCATCCACTGCCAGCAATGTTTGGGGGTTTCTCTGCCCTAGCAGACCTCAATCAGTGTAGAGCAGGAGTATCCATCCACTGCCAGCAATGTTTGGGTGGGTTCTCTGCTCTAACACACCTGACTTGGTGTATAACAGGAGAACCCAATCACTTTCGGCAATGTTTAGGTGGGTTCTCTGCTCTAACACACCTGAAACAGGTGAAGAACAGGCGGATCTAAGCACTTCCAGCAATGTTTGGGGGTTTCTCTGCCCTAGCAGACCTCAATCAGTGTAGAGCAGGAGTATCCAGCCACTGCCAGCAATGTTTGGGTGGGTTCTCTGCTCTAACACACCTGAAACAGGTGACGAACAGGAGGATCCATCCACTGCCAGCAGTGTTTGGGGCTTGCTCTGCTTTAAGACACCTGAATCAGGAATATTCAGCAAGCTTATTTGCTCAAGACCTGAAACGGGTGAAGAGCAGGAGTGCCAGCAATATTTGGGGGATTCTCTGCCCAAGCACATATTAACTGGTGTATAGTAGGAGTGTCCAACTACTTCCAGCAATGTTTGGGGGTTTCTCTGCTCTAAGACACCTGAATTGTTGTATAGCAGGAGAACCCAACCACTTTCGGCAATGTTTGGGAGGGTTCTCTGCTCTAACACACCTTAAATGGCTCAAGAACAGGAGCATCCATCCACTTTCGGCAATGTTTGGGGGGTTCTCTGCTCTAAGACATCAGAATTGGTGTATAGCAGGACTACCCAGCCACTTTCAGAAGTGTTTGGGGGTTCCTCTGCTCTAGCTCTCCTAAACTGGTGTATAGGAGCAAGAAGTATCAGCAATGTTTTCTCAAGGGTTCTCTGCTCTAACACACCTGACATGAGTGAAGAGCAGAAGTTCCTTAGCACTACCAGCAATCTGTGGTGGTTTCTCTGCCCTAGCACACCTTAATAAGTGTATAGCAGGAGCATCCATCCACTTCCAGCAATGTTAGGAGGTTTCTCTGCTCTCTCACACACTTGAATTTGGTGAATAACAGGAGTATCCATCCACCTCCAGCAATTTATGGGGTTTTCTTGTTCCAACACCTGAATCTGTGTATAGCAGGAAAACCCAACCACTTTCAGCAGTGTTTGGGGTTTCCTCTGCTCTAGCTCCTCTAAACTGATGTATAGTAGGAGTGTCCAACTACTTTCAGCAATGTTTTGGAGGGTTTTCTACTCTAACACACCTAAAATGGGTGAAGAGCAGGTATATCTAAGCACATCCAGCAATTTCTGGAGTTTTCTTTGCTCCAACACTCCTGAATTGATGAGAAGCAGGAGGATCTGGCAACTTTACTTTGCTCTAACACACCTGAATCGGTGTATAGTGGGAGCACCCAGCCACTTTCAGCAGTGGTTGGGGGTTCCTCTGCTCTAGCACACCTAAACTGGTGTATAGTAGGAGTGTCCAACCACTTTCAGCAGTGGTTAGGGCAGTTCAGGTGTGGAATCCGGCCATATAGCTCACGAATAAACAGAGCTACATTAGTGAAATGCCTGAGATTTACTGAGCCAGGAAAAGCGGTCCCTGTATTGTAAAAGATAAACAACTGCCCCTGGTTCTCTGGGCCTTACGTTACGCAGCAAAGCTACCTGTGGTTTTGGAGAGTCTGAGTTAAGCCCACTGGTGGTTTCCTTGGCACCCTGCTGTATCACATTAACCAGAGAACTGTGAACATTTATTTTCCTTCTTTACTTTATAATAACATTGTTATTGTTACAATATTCACTGGATCCAGAATATGGTTTTCTTGGCTAACAAATTCCCTTTCATTATGCTCCGAAATTTCACGTAAGTGGACTTTTCCCCTTAATCTAGCGCGGCCTGGCTGTTTGGAGTCTGGCATGGGTCACTGCTCAGGTTAGGTCCACTGCAATTACTTAATTACCAGCTTTATTACGTGTGCTAGAGTAGGAAACGGCCAAGCTGAGCTGGACACTGACCCCACAGGACCAGAGTTAAAAGGTTAAGCTGCTCTTTATTGATCTGCTTACACAGGAAATGGGTCGTTTTGCTGCCTAACTGCGGGACCGTGCAGATGTTTGAAGCACTTAAGCGCATTATTAAAAAGCATGTCTCTTTTTAGAACAGATAAAGCAGGTGAACCTTAATCCAGTAAAAGGAGAAACAAGAGCTTCTTATTCTGAAGAAAGAAAGTAGTGAGATCTTGTCAGTGAGCTAGTCTGAAGAACAGAGCTCGGTTCCTCCAGGTTTCTCCTGGACGCCCCTCAGTCCAGCAAGCACAGCGTGGAGGATGTGATCAACTCCATCATCATCATCAGCAGCAGCAGCAGCAGCAGCAGCAGCAGCTCACCTGATTTACCATCATTAAGCCCTGATTTACCATCAAACCAGGTGTTGATCTGAGGAGAACTCTAAATAATACTAGACTCCATGAGAGAGGAGAACTTTGGAGATGTTCTAATGATGAACACAGTGATGGAGAACCACCACCACCACTTTCTGTAGGAGTGTTATTATTAGTGTTTATTCCAATATTGGTGTTTTACTGAGCAGATAAACACTTACTGGCCAGATAAGCAGCTCTTCAAAAATTTGTACAGGACAGTATGTCCAGCCTGGCAGGAGCACAAGGTTGGAGGCTGAGTCCTTGTTCAAGGATACAGCCAGGAATACCAGCCAGACAGTCCTGAGATCTAAACGTACCACCTTCTGGTCGTAGACCACCAGACATCTCCGTCAGAGTTAGCCTTAATTAGAAAACATGTACAATTACCGAATATGGTGAAGACTTATTAGTCAGTTATTATCGTGGGACTACTATACACAGATGGCATGTGGTGGGGGTCAAAATCTGGGCTGATACCAACAGAAAGCTGGATGGTAAAAAGCAAAAGTGCTTCAATGAAAAATGGCTGATTTTAAAGCTCAGTAGTTTTTAAAGGACATTACGTAAATAGCGTAAATTAGCGCATTTCAAACACGGGTACCCCACCGAGTGCGTACGTAGGGTCTACGTCCTGTCTGAAGCGACCACTAAGACAAACCAAATGTCAGAGTTGTGCAAAATCAAATGTGGAACAAAAGCAGAAGAGGAAAAGTGACTCTGGAATGTTTGGAAACCCCCCCACTGAGAGATCTTGGTAAATTCCTAAAGCCTTTAAATTGGGTTTCCCCCCTGCTGCCAGCAAGCGACGAGCTCGATGAGGAGTGGGAATTAGCCCAAGGGTGATAGGGTGGGTGATAGATGGGGGTGGGGGGTCAGTGACTTTGACCTCTTCTGTTTTTTAAGGTAAGCCCTATGTCTATTTGACCACAAGTGTAACCTAGTAAAAGTGACCCCAGACATGATGTGTGCGCATGTCATCTCCTCTGGCCAACATCTGGTATATGACCCAGGCTGTAATGTAAATCATGTAGAAAGGTCGCCTGGGAAAGGCAGAACGGAAAGAAATGGTAACAGGGCCTCAGTTCCTGGCGAACGTCTGCACCCTGACTGGCTGCGCAATACATCAGTCGTTAAAAATAAATTGCCATAGATTGTATTTATTGAGTGGTTAGGTTGTCGTCGGATGTATTAATAGTAAGTATGCGGCTTCGGTTTGGGCGAAAAATGCTCAGATGTGGGTTCACAAGCCGATTTACCACCCTGTTATTTTACCTCTGAATGAAATCCACTGCTTTTCCTTTTATGGAGGGCTCGAGCTCAGCTTTTATTGGCTGCCTTTCATCACTGTGATGGCCCACAGTGGCCACATGGCATAGCTTAGCTTAGCCTAGCCTAGCCTAGCATAACTTCTCCAAGCTTTTGATGCTGTAACAAGAACATTGTAATTATTAGTGTTGCTTGTTGCTGTACTTTCTGGATAGCCGAAGAGTTTGTACTAGGGTTCGGTAGGCACCTGCTCGCTTTGTCAGCCTTCGCGGCTATTCTTGGACCCTCCACTTTTGACTGTCGTGTGACTCTACTAAACACAAGCCAGTAAGGAAACCACTCTGCTATTCACCCAAGTCCTCTCAGAAGAGGAGGGTCTTCAGTCTGGGTTTGAAGACAGCAAGTGTTGGACTCTGTTTTTGGACGCTGTTCGGACACCCAGGGGAAGTCTGTTCCACCACTTCGGTGCAGGACAGAGAAAAGTCTGGACGCTCGTCTTCCGTGGATTTTGAGGGATGGCGGGTCGAGCCGAGCCGTACTTGAAGCTCGAAGGGCTCTTGGTGCGGATTGGCTTTTGACCATTGCCATCAAGTACAGAGGGGCTGGTCCGTTCTTGGCTTCGTAGGCCAGCGTCAGCGTCGGCAGATTGGCAGTGGTTAGTCCATATAAGATAAGATAAGATAGTCCTTTATTAGTCCCGCAGTGGGGAAATTCCCAATTGTGAAGCCCTCACCCTCTGGGTCTGTTAGAGTGTCTCTTGTGTCTCTTGAAGGCCGAAACACTCGTTCCTCTGATTGTTAGTAAAGCACTTTGCAAACCACAGAGACTCCAAAGAGGCTTGACAAACTTTGTTCCCATCTAATGATTTATTATTAGCTTGGCTCGTTTCCGCTGTTCTTCAGCCAAGAATACTAAGGGAGACTGCAGATCTTTGACAAGAGCTGAAGGCAACTTTCTCCAGAGCGTTTGGTGGACCTCTTCCCCTCTAGCTAGGCGTAACTACTTTGAACCGAGCTTGCTTGGACTTGTCAGGGCTGAGGAAATGTGCTGTTTGACACAGAGATAATGTTCTACAGAGCACTGCACAGATCTGACCACCACATCAGCCACGCTGCCTGACGCAATGGCCCAGTAATATGCTAATAGTAATAGGACATGGACTTTGCAGTAAAAATGTGGGTCATTGATGTAATCCATTGAGATCTCACCACACAACTTGGAGAAGGATTCTTCAAGAAGGATCTGCTGCTCAAAGCCTTGGTGAGAGATACCACAGGACAAGTTGTCCAGGGAAGGCTTTCTACTAGATTTTTTGGAGCATTGCTGTGAGGATTTGATTGCATTTTTGATGTAGGAAGATCACCTCACAACTAGGGGTGCACCGATCCACCACTTCAGTGCAGGACAGAAAAAAGTCTGGACGCTCGTCTTCCGTGGATCTTAAAGGATGGCGGGTCGAGCCGAGCCGTACTTGAAGCTGGGAGGGCTCTTGGTGCGGATTGGCTTTTGACCATCGCCATCAAGTACGGAGGGGCTGGCTGGTCCAGTCTTGGCTTTGTAGGCCAGAGTCAGGGTTCTGAATCTGATGACCTGGGCAGCAGCTACAGGAAGCCAGTGAAGAAAGAACGCAGCAGTGGAGAGACATGGCTGAATTTAGGAACGTTAAAGACGACCCGACCCGTGTCGCTGCATTCTGGATAAGTTGCAGGGGCCTGATGGTGCGCAGAGGGAGACCAACCTGGACAGAGCTGCAGTAGTCAAGTCTTGAAGTGACGAGAGACTGAACATCTGAGCACCTGGGTGACTCTCTAGAGAGGAAGGGTCGAATTAGCATTTCGTTTAATGTTTAATGTTATGGCTAATGGCTGATGCTGACAGACTGGCTCGGCCGCAGAGAATCTTAAGCAGATGCTTATTGGAAATTATATTATTATATTTGCCGTTTAGATCTTCTGCCCACACGGTCATTAAAAACAGAGGAAAATGGAAACATTTCTTGTGTGATGTTGATGAGCCAGTATTAAATGCTGATCAGGACTTAAGGGTCTCCTACACAGAATCTGCCTTCCGGTCTGTGATGGTCTCCTGCTGTCCAGAACACAATATACACTGGTTTGTAGTGCTGTTGACCAGCTGGACTGGCTGGGCATGCCTATCCCTGTCCCAAACTATTTTACACCAATCAGCCATAACATTAAAACCACCTGCCTGGCCTTGTTTCCACCAAAACAGCTCTGACCCATCAAGGCTCCCCTGGACTCCACAAGACATAGCCAGGATTTACATTTTCTTATGTAGGTTGGAACCTGATGGGCCTTCGGGTGAGATTCGGGTCTCCGTGACCCTGTTGCAGATTCACTGGATGTCCTTCCTTGGAGCACTTTAGGTGGGTACTAACCACTGCATACCGGGAACACCCCACAAGACCTGCCTGATGTTTTGGAGATGTTCTGACCCAGTCGCCTAGAACATCACAGTTCAGTCTTTCTTACTAATGCCTGCCTCAGCAGATCACCTTCAAGAACCGACTGTAGATGCCACTCCTTGGTAGGTGGTTTTATTGTTATGAGTGATGTGTGTCTTTAAGCAGGTCATGGAAATTTGCTTTTGCATAATATAGACCTAATATAGACCTTCCAGCCTGCTTTGGTGCTCACACCCCCACGACTTTCATTATGAGCTCACTTTCCGAACAAGGAACCTTGTATTCTGATGAATGGCGGAAACATATGTTGTGTATGGAGCTGAGTAAGCAGCCCCCGTAGCTGTAAGCGGCCGTGTTAGTCATCAGATATTGTGTCTTCCGCTAGAACAGATACATGATGTTCCAGACATAGGATCTGATTTGTGTATCTGATGTTACACAGTCTATATGAGCAGGGAAAAGAGCCTGAAACATGTCCTCCTCTCCAAGCAGAGCCCTCAGTGGGCCCTGTATCCAGCAGCTGGTAGGATCCAGATGATTTAGTCTACCAACCACAACAAACGTCTCCCTCAACCATCAACGTCCAACATCTGCCCGCACTCACAGTGCAAGTGTACTTGCTACAAGCAATAGACACCAAAGAATGAACACACCGATGTTAGTACACTTCGAATGGTATGATACGCTATATGGACAAAAGTTTTGGGACGCTTATCGCTCATTGTTTCTCCCGAATTAAAAAAACAAAAACAAAAAAAAAGCTGATCTGTTTTTGTTGGAGGATCTGTCTCTACTGTCCAGGGAATAAGGTTTTCTACTAGATTTCAGAGGAGCTTTGCTGTGAGGATTTGATTGCATTTAGCGGCAAGAGCGTTAGTGAGGTCCGAATGCTCCACAGCTCAGTGCTGGGGGGGCTGAATATCACCTCTCATTCTGTTGGCAGCACTTCTTTACAGGGCCTAGACAAGCTAGACGAGCACCCATGTCTCAGATTAGAAGGGGTGTCCACAAACTTTTGGACATGTGGTGTATTTGGACATATTTTTCATATAACGTCACAAGCTTGCGCAGACAACAGCCGAGGAGTGCAGCTCTGAAGGTTGCTCGTCTTTCCTCTGTACTGATATGAATCAGTTGTGCTTTGAAGGACACCAGACATCAAACACGACATGAAAGGCGTGCAGCAGACATGTGGAACAACCTGTAAAGTTTTGTTATAGAATCATAAAAAAAACACACATACTCCTCCCTTATTTCTCTATGTCTCTCGGCCTCTCTCACTTTCTCTCTCACTGCTTTTATCATAAAATGGCCACATGGTCTAACATGGACTGGGTTCCGCATCCATATTTTTTTGGGTTGTGTTGGTTTAGATCAGGCGGACGTAAAAAAAAAAAAAATCATAATTACGCAGTGCTAAATTCGTTCTGCACTTTTTTAATGCGTAAGAATGTTACGGTATGTACGAAAAAACGGACCGCAGGATGGATTTTTAACGGTATACCGAATAAACCATGACTGCCCATCACTACAGTACACTCTTTAAATAAAGGTGCTTTAAATAGTTCCTTAAAGAACCACTATGTTTGTACTAGAGGTTTAGTGTGAAAGTGGTGAGAACCTTCACAAGTTCTACAACCTCCAGACGTTTGAGTTTATAAAGCGTAAAAAAATATCAAGGAAATGATTATTTTTAGTCCTCCAACGAGAATCCAATGAAATGAGCAATGTGTGCTTTTCTGAGCTGCCGGTAACGTGTGTGTGTGGGGTTTCTTCAGAGTGGCTGTGGATTCACACTTCTGACTAAGCCGAGTTGGGGTGAGGTTTGAAACACAAAGACCACGTCTCAGAAAGACTGCTTCCTTTCACACAGTCCCTACCTGCCACTGGACGTGAGTCTCCCATGCCTCTCGGAGGCAGGCTGGACTTTAATGAGCACGCTTTGCAAGGCTCACAGTCGCCTGTTTTCCACAGTCTGCCCGCTGTCTGCTGTGTGTTTGTGTTTGCTCAGTGACCTGCGGACTGAGCGTCGCTTCCAGGCAGAAATGTCTTGTTTGGTTCTGATTGTGTTTTGTTCTGTTGAGGGAAAGGTTACTAGAAGTTAGTAGTGCAGTCATATCAGTACTGAACACTGACGCGTTGAAATGTGGTTGTTTGCAGTTGGAAGGGCCCATATTTTACAGCTTTCCTGTGTTTTGTTTGTTTTTCAAATCACAGTTTATTTGTCAAATATTTAGTAATATTTGGGACAGTGAATAGCAGAAATACCTAGATGACTGTCTGGCCACATGAAAACATTATTAAAAGCAAGATGAATAAAAATATAGTTTATAATATATAAAATATATAAATAATATAATATAATATAATATATTAAAAAATCCACAGATAAAAGATTAAAATATAAAAATATCAAGACAAACATTAAAATATACACAAAATACACAAACAATAGAAATATAGAGATAGAAAATATATAAATATATTGATATAGATTTATAAAGAAGATATAAATATATAGACAAAAAATATATAATTATAATATATATAATAAATATAACAATATATATAATAAAATACAAAAAAAACAATTTAACAAAATACACCGAAGTAAGAAATATTGTAGAGATAAGAAAGAAAGAAAGAAATACATATTTATACATGTAAAAAGAGAATAAATGAAGGTTTAATATGAGGTATGTTGTAAAGTTGGATGTGTGAAGTGCAAAAAGTGCAAAAGTAAGTGTACATATATGTAATTAGATTCCAAGATACTGTACAACTCAACAGAATGCAGTGATGTAGAATGTCCTGTGTGTGTTATCCTATGATATATTGTTATTAAATAAATTACATTTTTGAAAGGCCCATATATGACAGTTTTCTTGCATATTAGCATTGTCATATTAGTACTACGTATATTTGTAAACATATTAGTACTATATATATATATATATATATTTACTCTCCATACGTCCTTGAGCAACATGAACTGCCTGTTTGGAGTTCACAATTTTTGTGATATTATAAAAACATGTTATATACATGTTTGTATATATATATATATAACATATATATATATATATATATATATATATATATATATATATATATATATATATATATGTTTTTATAATATCACAAAAATTTTGAACTCCAAACAGGCAGTTCATGCTGCTCAATTTGCATTTAATGGTGTAAGGGACGTATGGAGAGTGAACTACAGCAAGTGCTTTGCATTTATTTGGATTTGTGTGATATGGGCCCTTTAACAGCAAGTGCAGACAAATCTGTAAAAAAAACGTCTGTGATTCTCTACAGTGGACCTCCCACATGCTACAGTAACTGTTACAGAGCTCTGCCAAGAAGAACACACTGCAGACCGTCCCAGACCTCAGCTCTGCTAAAGTCATTTGTGGCTGATGAGTGACTGGGCTGTTCACGATGTTCGGAAAGATCATGTTGTCAGAGAGCAGACACACGCCGGTCTTCAGCACGTCAGACTGTCGAACAGTCAAGGCCAGATAGATGACCTGAGGAAGAGTTTTTCTGCTTCAGAGAGTCCTATTCTATTGGCAGTACTTCTCTACAGGGACTAGACGAGCTGTGTGTGTGCATTTGCTATGGTTGCAGCTGAAAGTAACTAAATGCATTAATTAAAAGGAGTGTCCACAAATATATGGACATATGGTGTACAGATAAGTGAGCTTTCCCATTGGTTGGGACTTTAAAGCCAAGTCTGAAGTCCCAGTTCCTGGCTGGGAATGTGAGCAGTAATTCTAAAAATTCTAAAAGTTAAGGTTCTTCTGAAGGTTCTTTAGGTGATTCCATAGAAGAACCACTTTTGGTTCTGGAAGAACCTTTCAGTTCAACTAAGATGGTTCTTTCTAGAACATGGTTCTTCATTGTTGCCGCTCCAAGAACCGTTTGTAGCAGCTGTGTTTTTAAGGGTGTATGCTGTTGAAAGTATACGTTCCTTGAGGAACCTTTGGATGTTCTTCAGTTGAAACTCTGGTGTGCTTTGAGGAACAAGGGTCCTTAAAGGTTCCTGAAAGCACCTTAAGAGGTTCCTCCACAGTTTCAAATGGAAGAACCCCTGAAAGTTCCTCATGGAGCGTATACGTTTAACAGTGACTGCATCAACTGTAGACGCCTCATCACTCCACCAGCTCTGCTACATCAGTAGAGGTGATACAGAGGTTGGGATTTCAGCGAAGAGAAGCGACACAGGCTGCGCTAACTGTTCTTCGTCCGCGCTGGAGAAATGCTTTCTGAAGCTCGTCGCTGTGCAGTGGTTTAGGTGCGGCACTAAAGCCGCTTTCATAACACATCACTTGTCACAGTGTTCTAGCAACACCTCTGCGCTGACCTTTCTTCTGATACTCCTCAAACACTCCCGAATGTCATTAGAACATTGTTAACATTTCTGAAAACAGGGATTCCGCCCCAGGTCTTATTTTCCATAGAGCTTTATTAAGTCAGAAATTCGCAAAAAACACAAACAACACGTTAAACTAAAAACGAAAACGTTTTGGGACGCTGTAAAAATAGATCAACAGAGTTGATCCCAACTCCCAACTGCTCCCCTTCTGCTCCCTATTCCTTACTCCCATCTATCAGCCCTATCTGTGATCATCATATAGGGGTCCATTGAAGTAGGAGAGTAGGGGATAATGAGGTGGGGTGGTGATCATCCGACATCCTAAACTTATTAATGCTCTTGTTGCTGAATGCAGACAAATCCTCACAGCAATGCTCCTCCAAAATCTAGTAGAAAGCCTTATTCCCTGGACAGTAGAGACAGTTACTCCAACGAAAGCAGGATATACTCATTTAATACCCTTGATTTCAGAAGAAGCAAGGAATGAGCAGGTGTCCCTATACTTTAGTCTATTTAGTGTACAATTGTGTCTTTGGTTGATTTGATTGGTTGGGAATATTGGGAATTCCAGTACAGTAAAAGCCTGCCAAGCCAACTGAAGTTCCTTCTGTCATCTTCTAATGTAGGACACTCAAAGTGGGACACAGGTTGGCTTAATTGGGGCCTTAGAGAACACAGGGACGTGTGTCTTTTCGTCTCTGTATATGTACGTTTACAGCATTTAGCTAGACGCTCTGATCCTGAGCGACTTATAAGGGTACATAGGTCAATGTAGGGCCAATGTAGTGTTAGGAGTCCTGCCCAAGGACTATATATATATATATATATATATATATGGGGATTGCAAAATACTGTACAGCTTGAATAGGAGGTAGTGAAATATATATTAATATATAAAATATATATAAACATTTTTAAATGTAGACTGTTCTATGTCTGTTATCCTACGACATATCCTTATTAAGTAAATTAATTTTTTAAAGGCCCATATTTGACAGTTTTCTTGTATATTAGCATTGTCATATTAGTACTGAACATATAAATTAGTATATACATATATATAGTGAAATTGTAAATTCAGAACAGGCTGTTTTTGCTGCTCAGGTTACATATAGTGATATATAGATGTATTGGTGTAGCACAGCATAGCCACCCAGGCCAGCAATCAAACCCCTGGTGCGGTAGCTCACTGGTGCTATCCGTTGCGCCACACCAACCACATACTAAAGAAAAAGCCACAGGATATGATGCAGTATGTATCAACATGGCAATTTGTAGATGCCGTTAGGATCTGGGGTTATTTCTAGGATTTTTAGGGGGGTAAGCACTGACACTGGGACGCCTGGTTCGTAAACGTCACTGAAAAACACCAGCAAAAATGGCATTACCTACTCCTCCAACTAAACTAGGCCTGCCCCAGTAGTAATGAACCTCTCAGGAGAGTGTATGGATATACGTATATGTAATTCATCATGTAATTAAGCCTGTAGTTACTCATGTCATTAATTATAGAGTTATAGAGTTATAGCTCTTATCATCTTCGGGACGAGGACAGAGGAGGAACCGTAGCTCATATCGGGATAGTGGTTCTTATCGGGATTTGGTTATGGGCCTGATCTTAAGCCTCTAATGGAACTGGGGTTAGGTTTCAGTAGAGCTTTAATGACTTCATTTTCCAGGAAAGCATAGAGGAGGCCTGTGTTTCTGACTCAGATCCAACTCAGATCCACCGGTCGAATGCAGTCTGTGAGCTCATACTCCACTAATGCAAACCCCAGACCAGCAGCCCTATGTTTCTGTCTGAGCCTTTAATATCAGTCTGGATGATTTCGGTTTGTCAGACTTGCACAGGAAGTGTGACCTGCACATGCTTCCCTTATCGTTTTCACTATCACTGTGTGATTGTTTATAGTGATTAAACATTGTCCCCCGAGGCTGAGCCTGTATTTCAGCTGTGTGACCTGGTTTCCTTTCATTGTCGTATAGCTAAAGGAAGTTTACCACGAGGAGCAATCACAGACAATCAGTGAGACTGATGAGTCCTGGATTAGAGTGACGGAAAGAAAGATGCCAAGCATGTATACAGTAGATCTGCCCTGGTCCGATCCAGTGGATCCAGGCTGTAGTGTGGATCTAGACTAAATTGACTAAAGTATTGGGACACCTGCTCATTCATAGTTTATTCTGATGTCAAGGGTTAAAAAAAAAAAGAGTTGATCCTGCTTTTGTTGGAGTAACTTTCTCCATTGTCCAGGGAAGAAGAAGGCTTTCTGCTGGAGCTTGGAGGAGCATTGCTGTGAGGATTTGATTGCATTAGTCAGGTCAGAATGTTGGTTGGTCACAACCCCACCTCATCCTCATCCTATATGTCACGTCCACTTTCACTGCTCCACAGCTCAATGCTGGGGGCTTTATACCCCTCTAGCCCATACCTGGCATTAGGCAGCATGATGCCTATAGGTTGATGTTTATCTGCTCCACGAGTCCTATTCTATTGGCAAATACAAATAAAAGGGATAAAGTGGATGTGTATCGGCTGATGCTCCGCATTAAGAGACTCGGATCAACTCGTGGGGCAAAATAACTGGATTGGGACATCTCTAACACACACACGCACACATGCACATACACACACACACATAATCCCGAGCTATATGCACGCTGCAGGAGGCTGGAGATTAGAAAGTGAGCTGTTTCTGCACGGCAGGAGGTATTCCTGTCTCTGGCCTGGTTTAAAGCATTAGATGGAAGCCCGCTGATTTGTGTGCCGTCCCCTCTAAGCCATCGCGGGCCAACAAAAATGGCCACAAGCCTCCGCAGCATTCCAGCAAGCGGCCTTTGTTGCTGCCGCCTGGCCTCAGTTGACTTGGGAAGGCTTCGTTCATTGTGCATACTAACGAGGTCTAAAAAGGCCTCCATTGTTTGGGCACCTTCAAAAGCGGCTGGCTTCCCCTCAGATAGCCAGAGAGATCAAGGAAAGATGGCTTTCCTGGATATTCCGTCGTCCGTGTTGGGCGGAGTTCCAAAACGGCCACGCTAAATGGATGTATTATGTCACTTTATGTGTAAGTGGAGTGTTCCCAAGGCTGTGTTTAAGCGACACTGTGGCCAGAAGTCAGATTTGCGGGGTTACCCTCAAATGTAGTCGCTCAGCGAAGTTTGCATTGTTGGTAAATTGGAATATCGGGCTGATAAAGATGGTCATACAATCCACAAATCACTGTATCCAGTACAGGAGAGTCTCTGAATAGTAGTTTATAAGAATTTGTCGTTTTTAGTCTGTGATTATATTCGATAAATCGTGTATCGCGAAAAAAATCTTTAAATATCGTGATATAGTATTTTTACCATATCGCCCAGCTACATACAGTCTTAGCCAGTCCAGGGCTCTCCCTTAGGAAGGCTTGGGAAGCTTTCCACTTACCCACCTAACCTAAGCTATGTCTAAACTGTGCCCTATTCACTGTTCACTATAGTGCACTACTTTGGGGTGTCACTATTTTATAGTGCTGTACACTAAACGGAAATGCAATACCCATAATCCATCCAATGCGCCGTCTGGTTTGAAGATTCGCGCACAGCTTTTCTGAGGGAGGCCGACCGTCTCATTGACAAATCCTGTTCCATGTAATAGTGACCAATAGTGACCTGTATTTCCACATGCAGCTCTAGTTTATCTAATCAGGCGAAGCTTCGTGAAGGTAAGTGAGGTGAGCCCTGTATGCAAATGAATGAGGGTTTGGAAAGGTGTACGAAACCCTACCCTAAATCACCACAGCTGACTCTCTTCCAACTTGCATGGGCCAGTCACTATCTGGTGGCCAGTGGCAGCAGACTAAACCCAGTCTACTGGAAGTTGGTTCAACTCAGAGATCCAAATATGATGGATCAAATGAGCACAGCAAGTGTTCAGCCAGCTCAGAACAGTGATGACAGTGATGTGTGGGAATATCCAGTGCTACGCCATTCGAGATCAGCCGTGTTGTCGGTGCAGAGGAATTTCAGTGATCTGAAAAGTTGAAGTTCAGCTAGTTCTATCTGGCTGGTTATATCCTGTGACAAACTCATGAAGTCTGAAGCGGAAGTTTGACGCTTGTGAGGTTTCGTGGTTGCGAAACACGTACACACAGACCAGTGACATTTCCTCTTCAGCAGGCTGCTGTGCTGTGTCTGAAATATATACATCGCGAGACTTCAGATTAGGATAGGTTCAGACAGTGGCATGAAGAACGAGGCGGAATGGAGACATATGTTTGGTCACCTTCAGGAAAAGTCGAAAATGGTGGTTCTTCAAGGGCTCTTCTAGTACAGGCAGGGGGTTTATATGGAAGTCAGAGAGCTATAAGTCTTCATATACATGGAAAACCTATACACATGTATAGTGCTCGTTAAAGAACCTCCCTACATGGCTCCACCATAACCATAAGGGTCCTGGGCCCTTCACATCCAAAAAGTAGTAAATATGAGGTCCACATCTTAAGGCTCTGAGGCGAGGCGTGAGTCCTTTACCAGGCAGTATTTAGCTTTTAGCCTTTTTAGAGTCTCCCAGATGCCGGAAAACAGCATCAACCCTTTCTTGGGTCGGTGTAGCTCCAGCTTTGACATGTTTCAGAGGCTCCTGGATGCCAGATAACTGCATTGATCCTTGCTTTATAGGCCTAGCATTAGCTTTTAGCCGCTCCTGAGGCTCCCGTGCACCAGATAACCGCAGCGGCTGTTGCACTGTTTAGCCTAGCGCTAGCTTTTAGCCTTTTTAGAGTCTCCCAGATGCCGGAAAACAGCATCGTCCCTTGCTTCGATGGCCTAGTGTTAGCTTATAGCCATTCCAGAGGTATTTGTGCGCTTGCTTTGGTCAGCCTAGCGTTTTTCGGGTGCTAATTGGTAGCTGTGAGCTGCTAACACTGCTCGTTAGCTACATTAGCCCTGTAGAAGCAGATTACACACACCAAACATTTCTTGGCAGATCAGTTTACAGCCTATAGAAGTCAGTAAGAGAGTCCGAGCTCCGCTGGTCTGTATATTCGCTTCCTGTAGCCTTTCTGTCTGGCTGTAACTTTGTATCCTGAAGCATAATATGGAACAGGGCTCTGGAGAACAGCCACGCTGGCCTGTGTGTGTGTGTGTGTGTGTGTGAGTGAGTGTGTGAGTGTGTGTGTGTGTGTGTGTACTGCTCCCTCTATGTTCTGCACCAGTGCATATGGTCCACATCTAAAGCTATGCGTCCAGCCCCCCTTTATCCCCTGTTCACTTATTTGTCTCCTTACTGCTGTTCGCACAATTTCTGTCCCTGCTGGGCTCTTCTCCAGACCGGTCCACCCAGCCTTAACTTGCCACCCACCCGTGTCTCACTCCAAACTCACCCCCACCCTGTTTAACTCACTCTTCACCCGTTTCTCTCATCCTTCCTGTTTATCTCTCTCTCTCTCTCTCTTTCTCTCTCTCTCTCGTTTCTGTCTCATTCCCTCCTCTCTCGCCCCTTCTCTTTCTCTCTTCTCCCTCTTTTTATTCCCAATTTCTCTTCCTCTTCCTTTTTCTCTTTCTCTCCCATTTTCTTTCTATTACTCTCTCTCTCTTTCTCTCTCACTCTCTCTCTCTTCATTCTCTCTGTATCTCTCCCACCAATTCACTCTTTCTCTCCCTCACTCTCTCTTCATTCTCTCTCACTCTCTCTGCCCAATTGACTCTCCCTCTCTCTCTCTTTGTTCTCTCGCTCTCTTTTTCTCTCTGTCTTTCTCACTCTCTCTCTCTCTCTCTCTCTCTCTCTCTTTGTTCTCTCTCTTTCTCTCTCTTCGTTCTCTCTCTCTCTCTAACTCTCTCTCTCTCATTCCCTCTCCCTTTCTCACTCTCTCTCTCTCTCTCTCTTTGTTCTCTCTCTTTCTCTCTCTTCGTTCTCTCTCTCTCTCTAACTCTCTCTCTCTCATTCCCTCTCCCTTTCTCACTCTCTCTCTCTTTCTCTCTCTCTCTCTCTCTTTGTTCTCTCTCTCTGTTCTCTCTCTCTCTCTCTTTGTTCTCTCTCTTCGTTCTCTCTCTCTCTCTTTCCTTCTCTCTCTCTCTCTTCGTTCTCTCTCTCTCTCTCTCTCTCTTTGTTCTCTCTCTCTCTCTTTGTTCTCTCTCTCTCTCTTTCCTTCTCTCTCTCTCGTTCCCTCTCCCTTTCTCACTCTCTCTCTCTTTCTCTCTCTCTCTCTCTTCGTTCTCTCTCTCTCTCTCTCTCTCTCTCTCTCTCTTTGTTCTCTCTCTCTCTCTCTCTTTGTTCTCTCTCTCTCTCTCTCTCTTTGTTCTCTCTCTTTCTCTCTCTTTGTTCTCTCTCTCTCTCTCTTTGTTCTCTCTCTTTCTCTCTCTTTGTTCTCTCTCTCTCTCTAACTCTCTCTCTCTTTCCTTCTCTCTCATTCCCTCTCCCTTTCTCACTCTCTCTCTTTCTCTCTCTCTTTGTTCTCTCTCTTTCTCTCTCTTCGTTCTCTCTCTCTCTTTGTTCTCTCTCTTTCTCTCTCTTCACTCTCTCTCTCTCTCTCTCTCTCTCTCTCTCTCTCTAACTCTCTCTGTCTTTCCTTCTCTCTCTCTCATTCCCTCTCCCTTTCTCTCTCTCTCTCTTCGTTCTCTCTCTCTTTCTCACTCTCTCTCTCTTCGTTCTCTCTCTCTTTCTCACTCTCTCTCTCTCGCTCTCTCTCTTCGTTCTCTCTCTCTCTCTTTGTTCTCTCTCTCTCTCTAACTCTCTCTCACTATCTAACTCTCTCTCTCTCTCTCTAACTCTCTCTCACTATCTAACTCTCTCTCTCTCTCTCTAACTCTCTCTCACTATCTAACTCTCTCTCTCTCTCTCTAACTCTCTCTCACTATCTAACTCTCTCTCTTTCTCACTCTCTAACTCTCTCTCACTATCTAACTCTCTTTCTCACTCTCTAACTCTCTCTCACTATCTAACTCTCTCTCTTTCTCACTCTCTAACTCTCTCTCACTATCTAACTCTCTCTCTTTCTCACTCTCTAACTCTCTCTCACTCTCTAACTCTCTCTCACTATCTAACTCTCTCTCTTTCTCACTCTCTAACTCTCTCTCACTCTCTAACTCTCTCTCACTATCTAACTCTCTCTCTCTCTCTCTCTCTCTCTCTCTCTCTCTCTCTCTCCCCCTCGCTGATTGACTTTGCTGGCACATGTGCAAAACCAATCACTTACACTACGGCCAGCAAGGGCCTCAGCGTAGACTTGACTTGGCGAAATGTGAGTGTGTATATAAGTGTGTGTGTGTTTGTGTGTGTGAGAGAGAGATAGGAGAGAAGGGGAGTAAGGCAGAGAGGAGTGTAGGAGAGAACACAGTGTTCCTATAGAGTTTGTCAGTTTGAAGGGAGAGGTTTATGTCTGATGACTGTGGTCAGCCGGAAACCCCGCCCTGCTCCGACCTCTGAACCCTACAGGCTGATTCTTCAGCTGTTCATCTCCAGACCTGTCCTTCAGCGACGTGTGTGAAGACGCTGATGTGAAAGTCATGAGAATGAGGAACTGGAGTGTGGACCACATACACATATCTGAGGTGTGTGGGGTTAAACAGCACTGACCTCAGCTTTGTGGTGGAACAGTACTGTCATGTGAACCGGCCCCCTTTCAGCGTAAATGTAGAAGCAGAGACAAACGGACAAAAGTATTGGGACACCTGCTCATTCATTGCTTTTCTTCTGAAATCAAGGGTATTAAAAGGTTGATCCTGCTTTTGTCCTACTGTCCAGGGAAGAGGGCTTTCTACTAGATTTTGGAGGAGCATTGCTGTGAGGATTTGATTGCATTCAGCGACAAGAGTATTAGTGAGGTCAGAATGTTGGATGCTCACCACCCCACCTCATTTTCCCCAACTCCTCAACACATCCCAAAAGTATCGTATGGAGCTCCACCATCCATCATTCCAGAGAACACAGTTCTTCCACTGCTCCACAGCTTTATACCCCTCTAGTCCATACCTGGCATTAGACAGCATGGTGCCAATAGGTTCATGATGTTTATCTGCTCCAGAGAGAGTCTTACATTTGCACATCTGTGTCAGCAGTGGGTGTATGGGTGTAGCTGAATGCATTCATTGGAAGAAGTGTCCACAAACATTTGGACATATGGTGTATAGTGTCATAATTTGCCATGTTTTTGTGAATTGTGTGTTTTATGTTTTTTAAAAATTGCAATAAATGGAACAAAATCAAAAGTTCAATTGGAAAATTGAATATTAATGTGATTAATTACGTAATTGCATATTTGCATGTATACAGTACAACAATTGTTAATATGTTAATTTAATATATAGCAAAACTTTACATTAAATAAGTGAAATTAACAGTGATTCATTAAAAGTAGCTCTTAAAGGTCTTGCCCAGGTGCTCGTATTGGTAAAGTGCAGTGTGCTTGATCAGGTGGGGATTTGAACCCTTACATGTGGAGGACAGTGGTGTTAAAGGTCTGCTATACCAACCAACCTCGTGTTTGTTTCTTCAGATTTTTTCTTGCAGAAACAGAAGGTAGTTGAATCCTTCAGGAACCCTTCAGCGCTTCAGTTCACAGGTCATATGATGGGCTAGACCTTTAGGACTAGTCTCTGATTCCATTTCTTACCTTTGTCTTTCTTCTGTTTGTGTGCTTGTAGCTACAGAGCAGCTTTTTGGAAGAACCAGCCTGCCAGGAAAGTCTAGGAGAACCCCCCTGCAGACGCTCTACAACAGTGATCAGGTTGGTCATGGTCATTGGACACTTTTACAAAAAGTTTCTAAAGTAATGATAGGCCTAAATGATTAGTACTTCCAGTCAAACCTCAGATGTTCCCCCTCATCTCCTCATCCCTCGTCTCCGTTTGAACTGACGATCTCCTAACACTTGATGAGCAGCAGTTAGACCGTAGGGCCGGTCAAGAGCTGTTAAATTACACTACATACAAACCCAGTTCTGAGTATCTTTACCTTTCCCTGCTTTTTTGGACCTGGAAATGGTCAACGGCTTCACAGCTCTAGAGTGGAGCGACTGTCTAACTGCCCATAAGTTTGAATCTCATCAACACCTCTGAGTCTGAGGCCTGTTTTGCTGCGTCCCGTTTACAACAGGCTCTGAGCTAAGCTGATCTGAAGTTGGCTTCTAATGCTAATGCTCTCCATTCCACTTTAAACAGTGCTGCAGTTACAGTGTTTACATTTCAACAGGGGAACGTAACTGCTGTATTATTTAAGGTGGAACGGAAAGTCTGGGCAAGAGGACTTTAGCCTTGTTTAGGCTAATAACCGTTAGCGTCAGTGCACCTATCAGTTCAGATAAAGCTCGCTTTTGTTTTATTTACATTAATAAGGGCACAAAATTGTCTCCATACTTGTGGTGCAAGATTCAGGGTCTTTATATTTCCGGGACAGAAACTCGGCTAGCTAACCAATAGCATGCTAGTTAATACAATCGAAGGTGGATCAGCTCGATAAGGTCACAAATGAACAGGGATCATGTTCAGGGTAGTTTCAGAGGTTCTTGCTGCAACAGGTGGCAGCTGAAAATCGTTCAGTCAATGGTGCCTAGAGGAAGCCAGAGGGCGCTCTGCTACAACAAATCCAAGGATCTGGATCGTAAAAGTGGATCAGAACCTTAAAAGCAGACACCTGATCTATTCAAATGCCTGGATCCGCCCCGATCCCGGCTCACTGGATCGAATCGGGACATCCCTAGCAAACAAACCGACTAAGCTACACTGAGTTAACTCAAAAAACGCTGTGTTATCAGTTACTCTGCAGTTAGCAGTGATCCCTCCTGGTTCAAAGTGAGGTTAATGTAGTCTGGAACCGAATTAGAACCGTAATCTCAGCCGTAACCGACCTCATTTGCTCTCTCTCCATGTTTTAATGGTTTTGAGTTGCTTCAGGTGCGGAGCTCTGTTTTTAAGCTAAGCTCAGAGGACACATTCCTCAGGCTCTGCTTCTGAAGGGACGGTCTCGAGGACAGGGGAAAGTTAAGTCCCTAGGAAAAAAAAAACAAAACTCGTCCACATTCCATACAGACCCCCCCCCCCTCCTCCCAAACCCCCTACCCACCATCTCCAACCCCAGTTCCGCTGGACGAAGGCGGCGTCATCCGCTGGTGCTGGACTCACTTGAAAGTACTGTGAGAGAAAACTGCTCGAGATCGGTGTTCTTGCGAGGGATTGCCAGGTTGTCTCAGGGGGCTACATTTATCTGCATGAAATCACGTTGTGCAGCAGAACTCCAACTGAGAACCGTCCAGCTGTCCTACAGCGATAGCCGCTGTCATTTACGGCCACAAACAGAACGTTAGATTTACGCGGCACTTAATGGTCTGTCTGCAGAAGTTATGACAAAGATAACAATGCAATTTCCTCTTTTAGTGGAAATTTCAGCTTTGTGAATAATAGCCGGAGGGTTCCTCTTGCTGATGTCATGCAGCATGTGTAATATTTCTCATTATTAGATCGTAAGGATGTTATGTAACCTAAGTCTAGACATTTGGACCTACAAAATGAGCATTACAGCAAAACCACTGACCACTGATCTGTCTTTGCTGTGAACGAACCTGGAACCTGAAATGACCCTCATGAGTACATCCAGCTCAATAACGTCAGTGAATGAATGAATCTGGTGAGTCTGGAACATCAAACTGTGGCTCAATCCCAAACGGTTCCACTGTGGCCTCATTTCCGCTGCACCGGTTCTGAGCGCCGAGGGTGACCAGGTCCGGTGGCTTTTCCAGGTGGATACAGGTCGGCACGGAAGATTTATTAACTGAGCTGGGCCTGGTTTTCTCAGCATGGTTAGCTAGCCGTACGTGGGGCAACAGAACTGCTCAGTGGGAGGGTTTAATAACGTAGGGATCCGCTGATTGGCTCCAGACTTGTGACGCAAGATTCGGGGTCTTTTATATAATATAAAATATATTTTATATGTGGTAAAAATCTTCCAAGAAACTGAACGGGCTTAAAGTAGCCAATACCCGATCCATTCAAATATCAGGATCAGCCCGGATTCTGGTCCACTGGATAGGATGATTTTAAACAGAAGGCCTGACCTATCCTCTTTTGTCCCAGTGTATTCTCAAGGCCTTCATCTCCAGGTTTCTTTCTCCCATGCCTCATTTCCTGCTCCGTTACTTTCTCGGCCAAAATCCAACCCGTCCCTGTGAGAAGCACCTGAGGCAAGTTCACTCCTGATTCATTTCCTACATAAGCAAGAAGTTACGGCAGCATGCACAGGGAGTGTCCTTCACCGTGTGATGCCATGCCCATGTCGGAACGTTCCTTGTAAAGCTGCTTAGTTTTGGTTTTAGGTTCTGTACTACCTCCTTCTCACCTCCCACAATCGTTACAATTTTAATAGGGTTTGCAGGTTCGGTAACATAAGCAACATGAGCAACATAATTCTGACGATTCAGTGAAACACAGAACAGCAAGCTGAAAAACAGCCGTTAAAGCTGCTGTTCCGTCACGCTTCTGGCTCAAAGCGTCTGTCCTTGCACTTCGGGCTGCATCGTTATTCACTGGCACGGCTGACGCTGCAATTTCAACCCCAGAAAGAACGACCTGCTTATGCATCTGAATGCGTTTGTTCCATTAGAAATGACTCAGAGCCTCAGTTTTAACAGCATTTGTTGAGTCTCTGAGTCTCTGAGTGAGTTTTTCCACCACATGAATTTCCACTTCCACTGAAAGTTAAGGTTAATTTAATAAAAAAAAGTTTGTTATTTTTTTGATCATTTCAGAGATACAAGGTTTCGATTCCGAGCCGCCGCCCACAGGAGGACTTTTGTTGTGTTTCCGATGTAGTTTGATTCAATGTATCGGTTCAGTGTCTTGGTTCATGTTCAGTTGTTCAATTCCGGTTTATCATGTCTTGTTGAGTTAATGGGGGGCGTACTTAAGGGGCTTGGTTACAGAGCTCCTCGCCGAGGATTGTAGGTTCAGAGCCTCGAGGTAGCCCGAGAGGCTTGTGACTCAGATCACGGTTTGTTTAGGCCAGTTTGATTCACAGTTCAGGTCCACTAGCAGACCTTGCTTTTAGTGTTGTGTTTTGCGAGGCACCTTCGCTCGCTCCCTGGATTTATACGCGACTCTCACTCCAGCTAGGCGACCATCTTCGACTTCAGTCTTCAGGTTTGGTCGGCCTAGCCGTTTAGGGTTCAGCGGCTGGTTCCCCAGCTCTCTCTCACCAGCTCACTTAGTTCAGCTCCCAGAGCCCCCCCCCCCCGCTCTCAGGGGTGCTTTTGTGCTTGCCCGTTTTGGTTGTCGAGTTTATGTTGTTTTACTATTTAGTTCCTTTAGTTGCTGCATTGTTTACCCTCTATGTTGTACCCTTTTTCTGTTAATAAAAGTACTTGCATTGGATCCATCCCTGCGAGTGTTTGTTCCTCGGTGTCTGGCCTAACCAGCCATGACAATGACCATCATGTGACCGCCAGTTTCCAGTTCACCATCAAGTTCCAGTGAAAGAAGAAGGGACTGCATGTGTCAATGGATGACGGTTTATTTCGTAGACCAGACGGTCAGTTTGCTGGGGGTAGTTCTAGCAGCAGGTCTGGAGCTCTGCATTTAGTGAGTCAGCATCAGAGCGTTGGAGGCTTTTCTGCACTATGCTCTGAGCTCAGCACTCGGCGCTGACCCAGCTTTGTAACTGTACGTGGTCTGACAGACACTCAGTGGCTGAGCTGCTCTTAAACCACTGCCACTGTTCAATAATACCACTCACAGCTGATGGTGGAAGATCTAGGAGGGAGGAAATTTCACCAGCTGACTTGTTATGGCACCTATTCTCGCTGCTACGAGTTCAGTGAGCTCTTTAGAACCACCCGTTCTTTCACTACTGTGTGGAAAGGGCTTGATTTTTTATACACCTGTGGCAAAGGGAATGACTGAAATGCCCAAATTCAATGATTAGAGGTTTACGCAGTGTGTCCCAATACTTTTGTCCAGTATTTTTTTTATGTTATTAATCTCCTCCCCTGTCTTCTCCACAGCTGGATCAGTCTGCGGTGGCCTCTGTGCTGCAGGGTCGACGGGAGCTATTGGAGGAGGGTTGTCGCTCACACATCCGTAAGCGACGCGTGTTGACCCCCGAAGACCTACGACACCTCATCGTGGATGACAAGCACGGCCTGCTCTACTGCTACGTACCCAAGGTGGCCTGCACCAATTGGAAGCGGGTGCTGATGGTGTTGACGGGCGACGGGCGCTACCACGATCCACTGGCCATCCCAGCTAACGAGGCGCACGTGCCGGGACGCCTGCGCTCGCTGTCCGAGTACAGCACGGCCGAGATCAACCGGCGGCTGCGCACCTACCTCAAATTCATCTTCGTCCGGGAACCCTTCGAGAGGCTGGTGTCGGCCTACCGGAACAAATTCACCCGCAACTACAACACTGCCTTCCACAAGCGCTACGGGACCAAGATCATCCGCAAGCACCGGGTCAACCCCCAGGCGGAGGCGCTGGAGAAAGGCAGCGACGTTTCGTTCGAGGAGTTTGTGTACTACCTGGTCGACCCGCGGACTCAGAAAGAGGAGCCGTTCAATGAGCACTGGGAGAGGGTTCATTCACTGTGCCACCCCTGCCTTATCCACTACGACGTGGTGGGGAAATACGAAACTCTGGAGCAGGACTCGCAATACCTGCTGAAACTGGCTGGAGCTGACCAGGAGGTCCAGTTCCCGACCTCCTCCAAAAGCACAAGGACCACTGGAGACATGGCGGCCAAGTTCTTCGACAACATCAGCCCCTTCTATCAGAAGAAACTCTACAACCTGTACCGAATGGATTTCCTGCTTTTTAACTACTCCACACCAGCCTACTTGAAGTTGAGATGAGTTGGACTTTGGAGTCTTGAGCTCATGCATGTGCTGGTGTGTACATTGGGCAAAGAAGTGATGCACTGAAGTGGCTTCATTCAAATGTGAATTCATTTCTAGAGCGGTATTCATATCGAATCAGTACTTTTAGGGTACTAAGTATCAAGATATAATGTGATTCAGGATCACTGCATACGTAAGTGAGCCACCAGGCATGCATCTTTCCAAATCAAGCCTGCTGATTGTCTGTTTACAGCACATTTCATACCTATGCTGTCACATGAAAAATCCAAAATGCTAACTTTACAGGAGCAGGAAAAAGCTTCAGAACTTTCAATGGAAGTCAATGGAAAAATATTTGCATCCAAGTCATTTTGGAGCATTTCTGTTGGTCCATTATGAAATCTGGAGACAATATATATATATATAATATGTCATAAAGTGAAAAACGCCAAAATGTCCAAATGTCCAGCAGTTCATATTTCGAGGTGGAACAATTCCCAATATAATTCAGTACAGTGGTCTCGATTCCATACAATTTTCAATACAGCATATTTTACAGTGCCTAAAATAGGGCCTTAAAATATTAGGTTCCTCATACAGTTCGAATACATACAAAACAATACAACAAAATATCATAATACTGTATCATTATATTAATGCATAGAATTAAAATAGTGTATTCTAAAAGTACATCACTTTCCTCTTTATCTGCAGTGATAGATCAGATAGATCAGATACAGAGCAGCACGCTGACCCAAGCTGGCCAAGGCTTGTCAGGTTTCTCAGTATTAAGATCATCTTAAATAGTAGAGAGAGTGTTTAATGTAATGCTCACTCTACCATTTAACAGTGATGCTGAACAACCCAGGTCAGAACAGATATTTGAACAAAACAGTTCTAATTATGATTGTATTAATGTGTTCATACTGAAGATTAGAGCTGAATCCAGAACTGATAACAGAGTAATTCTTGTATTATTTTATACAATGCAATAATTTACTGTTTTAGGAAAGAACAGTGTACTTGCTAAAAGTGGGTACAGGTGGGTCTTGACTTGAAAACATTTGGGAACCCTTGCCTTAAGCTGGTACATGCCATGGTAAGCTTAGCATGAGCTGATTGGTGTCTAAAATGAAAGTGTAAATAGTAAAATAGAAGGCTAGTCGAAGGCTTTCAGGGCTTTTTCCCCATTGTACTGAACTGGGCTGGGCGATATGGTAACAGTACTATCACGATATTTAAAGACGTTTTTCACGATACAAATAATCATAGACTAAAAACACCAGAATTGACAAACCACTATTCAGATTCTCTCCTGTACCAAGTAAACTGATTTTACTCAACATCTACTTAAACCAGTCTAATTATCAGATCAGTGTTTATTAAGCACTAACAGGATCCTTCATATGCTTAGAAAAGCATACTGTTATCACCATAACAACATTTATCACGATACTATATGATAAAATATCATCATATTGCCCAGCTCTGCTTCAGGTCCAATCCACGAAATGTGACTTCTATGTACCGTAAGAGCCCTAGCCGGGCTACTCACACCCATTTCTGGGTAAACCCTTTCACAAGTCAGTCTGATTATCTGTAATAATGCAGCAGAGCAAGGTGGAACAGATCATTCCTGCATTTTCGGGATGCGCTGGATGTTGTGGGACGCCTTATTATTAGCCAGACTAGAAGAATCATTAGAATTAAAGCTGAATGTTGCGTCACTTTTGAAGCTGGACTGTACTTGTGAAAGCGTTACGGCACATCCACCTTCAGTTTTTTATTAAAAGGAGGTGTCGTATATGTGTCTTTATCGAGGGTGTCAGGAAATCAGTATTAGTATCAGAATCAGGATGATGGACGAGTTTGATGACACCTAATTAACAATAATAATAATAATAATAATAAATCCTAAGGGATTCAAATATATGAAAGTTAATAAACTGAACAACGGAACAAATTGTGGAGGAATGTAGAAATGATACACATTTGAATCAGCTACAACCTCAAAGTGCCACTTCTTTCAGCGCGACTGGACATCCCAGTGGACTTTCTGAGCATGTGCTGGTGTTTAAATTCCACTCGTGTGTGTTCCTGAGTGGATGGAGGACGGGCCCTGAATAAGCCATGGTTCTCCCCGAAGGCGGAAAAGCACCGTCGAGAACAGATTACTAATTGCAAGGTGCCGCATCCACCCGGGCCTTCCCACAATGCCATTGTCATTCTTTTGGCTGTGCTCAGTACTGACTGAACTCCTGACTGTGTGCCTTTGTGACTCTGAATGTTCACTAATTGAAGCGGGATTCTTCATTAGCTGGCAAATGCAGAGTTTTTCAGACTTTTCCATGACTCCAACCCAAACACCACCCTACCCCCCACCCCCGTTTATTCTCCAGTCCCATGTTTTATATTTAAGT
The DNA here is from genome assembly GCF_030463535.1 of Salminus brasiliensis. Lineage (NCBI taxonomy): Eukaryota > Metazoa > Chordata > Actinopteri > Characiformes > Bryconidae > Salminus > Salminus brasiliensis. The sequence goes on from NC_132891.1 coordinate 5,197,326, forward strand.
TTTTGCTGAAGTATTTATTGTAAACATTGTACGTTGCTGTTGAACTGAAATCAGCAGAGGCTTTACTCAATGCTGTGAATCGTTGTTCCTCTAAAAAACTTGACTAACCACAGTTCATCACACTTTCTGAACCTTTTCGAGTCTCCCCCCACAGGCTGAGCTGAGCAGTTTCATCAATTTTATCAACACGATTCTCAGCAAAAGTTGGTTAAAATTTAATACGTTTCTGTTTGAAAAAGTTTTAGCCCCCTCTGAAAATAAGAATATTAGCTTATCTGGGCAGAAAGTGCTTATTTCCTCAGTAAAACACCAATACAAGATGAAATACGAATAACATCTCCAAAGTTCTCCTCAGATCAACACCTGGTTTGATGGTAAATCAGGGCTTAATGATGGTAAATCAGGTGAGCTGCTGCTGCTGCTGATGATGATGGAGTTGAACACATCCTCCACGCTGTGCTGGCTGGACTGGGGGGCGTCCAGGAGAAACCTGGACTCAGACTAGCTCACCGACAAGATCTCACTACTTTCTTTCCTCAGAATGAGAAGCTCTTGTTTTTTACTGGATTTATGTTTACCTGCTTTATCTGTTCTGATGAGATCTGGAGCTTCCACAGTAGAAATCATTTTAAATAGTGTGCTTAAGTGCCTAAAACCTCTGCACAATACTGTATATTTCAATAAATTGGATTCTTGTTTACACACCTGAATCAGTTCGATCCAGTGCGTTACTCTTTTTTTCTTCAATTTGTGACCACAAACCATCCGTACCATATGCTTTCCAGTCCTTCGGAGCGTTCTGTTGAAGGATGTGCTCAAGGATGAGCTCCGGCTGCTCTTTCTGAGAAGTGCTCTGGTGAGCTCTGCCCAGTCCGGGAATGAAAACGGTAAATGCTGGCTTTCTCACAGAGTCTCCTCTTTATTTAGCATGCATCAGGCTGGGTAAACAGTGCATAGCTGTGGTCAGGGGGAACGAGGACCCTCATCAGAGCCCTCCTTGTTAAGCCGCTGCATCCAGGGTGAGGTGCAGAGCATCTACCGGCCAGAGCAGAGCAGAAAGAAACACGGCGTCTTCCCTACATTTAATTCATTTAATTTTAATTTCTTTCACTGTGACATAATGTGAATCTGACAGTTTACATTTTTATGATGAATGGACCAATAGAAATGCTCCAAAATTACGAATGAATATAAGATCTTTTACATTGACTTCCATTGAAAGAATTCCCTTCTCCTTTAAGGCTGCCTTTTTGGAGGTATGAGGTTTTTGCAGGACAATGTGACGATATCTCAGAATCCTCAGCTTTATTTCCACTTAATAAAAACATTACACAGTAATTAATATTTGACAAAGGTGAGTAAATAGAAGGACCCAAGCTTTTATGGGCCCCCCCATACCACCAGATACTTCATCATTCCATAGGGAGAGAGAAGCCTTTAAAGGTACACATATTTGTCACTGTACAGCAAAATGTGTCCTCCACATTTAACCCATCTGTGGTAGTGAACACACACACCCAGAGCGGTGGGCAGCCAATTCCAGTGCCCTGGGAGCAGAGAGGGTAAAGGGCCTTGCTCAAGGGGCCAACAGTGGCAGCGTGCCAAGCCCGGGAATCGAACCCACAACTCTGTTATTGATAGCCTGGCGCGCTGACCGCTAAGCCACCACTGCCCCACTGCTTTACTGATCACCCACGCGTATCTGCTTTTGCCCAACAGTGGAGCAGCCTACAGCAGGACTTGATTAACCCAGTTATCGGTGTGCCAACTATGAAAATAAATTAATATAAAAATGCTTTTACCTGTGTAATACCACTTCGTTTTATTTTTAAATGTTATTTTTACAGTCATTTTTTTATCATGATATCTTACTGCTCTTGGGGGCCCCCTGGTGGTGTGGGGGCCCTAAGCGGCTGCATAATTCGAGTCTGTCTTGAGCCGGCTCTGCCTTACCGAATCTAATTACCTATAATGTTGCTGTCCTCCAGGCTCAGTGTGCAGGTAGCTAGTTGAAGAGATAGTAGCTGGTGGGTCAGGTTAGCTTTCAGCCTAGCACCTGCTTGTTTACCAGGTTTCCTCCAAGCCTTTTTAGCCTGACTTCCATATTGTCCCAAATAGCTGTTGCATTTAGCCTCGAAAGGTGGTGTGAGAAAATATGGGGGTGGGGTGGGGGGGGGGGGGGATTGGCCTGGTTTTACAGCTTTTTTTAGGTTTGTTTTTCTCTTCAAGGTGGAGACTTCCAGAGCTGCAAAAATACATTTTAACTGTATTTTCTATAATAAATGTTCACTACCTTTGATTTTCCGTCCTTCTCCCACTGAGATGCAGCATATTATTAAAGTAGTGGCTGTAGCCTGTGCGCTATGAGCTGAATTAAAAAAAGAAAAAACTCCATTACTAAATTCGCATCAAGATCATCTAGTTTATTCTGCACACAGTAATAACTCTTTTTGTCTTAATTTATGTATTTTAGCTAGGGAGGCACCATTATGGGAATATATCTGAGGCCGATATCTGTTGATTCTGTTACATAAATCTTTATAGAACATAAATCTTCAGCATCACACTGAAATGTTACCGTTATTGTAGGTTAAAACATGCTGTAAAAAGACTAAAATGCAGATGTTTTAGTGTAATAGTCCAGCACCACCTAAGCACTCTGCTCTGCTAAGCAATTATCTTCCGGTACAGATTAATTAATGGTTCATCCCATGCTCGCATCCACTCCTAGCCCAAATAAACGGCACTGGAAGCACATTTCATAATTTTTATACAGTTTTTTTTTTTACACCCATCTTAAAAACGACTCCACAGCCATGGATTTTTTTTTCCAAACAACCAGCCAGAAGTACACTGTGCCCCTGGAGCATAGCTGGCAGTAAGTGTAAAAACGCTGGGTACTTGCAGCCATGCAGGTGCGGCGCCTTTTGGGCTTCTTGTGCAGTTTTGGCTTTATTTTTGTCATAAATTCTCACACACTGCCGACACATCGTTCAAAAGGATCTGTGCTTAATTAAGCCCATTTTCAGGTTTCCCAGATGCTAAGTGTAGTCTAATAGACTAGTCTGAAGAAGCCAGCAGCTCAACATATACCAAGCTAGGTAGTGAAACCTTCACACCCAGTGTAGAAATTCTGTAGCTCTCATAAATTCCCACTCTTTCTTTTTTCTGCTTCTCTTTTAATTTCCACGAGTGGTCATTAGTGAGGTCATTAGCGAGGTCATTAGCGAGGAAAGCTATAGTTTGCGGCGTTTTCCTCGTGTGGAGGAAGGAAATTAAAGAGAGCAAAAGCAGGCAGGGAGCAGAGACAACACACAGAGAGTGGACATTTGAGAACTACAGAGTTTCTAGCCTTGTTGACAGAGCCCAGGGAGGCATCATTATTGGAATGATGGGCAGAGGCCGATATCTGTTGATTCTGCATCACATTGAAATATTACAGTTATTTTAGGTTAAAACATGCCGTAAAAAGACTAAAATGCAGATGTTTTAGTGTAATATTCCAGCACCACCTAAGCACTCTGCTCTGTACTTGTTGTGAATAGGCCTTAAAACCTGGCAAATAGCACAGTGTCCCAGTCCGTCAGTTTCAGACCCAGTGTAAAAACATCATTAATATACACACGTTCATTTTTTTTGGCTGTAAAAATTGATCTCTTTGTGAAAGGGCCTTTAAATGTGCTTTAATAAAAGAAAATGAAAGAAGTCTTCTCACGCACTGCACATTAATATCATCATTGAGGAAGTGTCTGTTACTGTGGACTTCCTTCAGTAAGGAGCTGTCGTCTCGCTGCTTACACGCGATCACTCAGGTTTGTTGACGGTGGAGCAGATAGATGCTGGTGTTCTCAGGGTGCTCCCGTGTCTGTGTTACCTTCTGGCTCTCTCCTTTTAATTAGGCTGTTATAATCAGACCTGCTGGAGTCGTCAGACATACTCTGATGCTGATGCTCAACATTCTCAGCCCTCCATAAAATTCCTCTCAGAACTAACTTCTTTTGGCTGGACAAGCGTTGCTCTTTTGTGAATGTTAAGGAGCGTGAACTGTTCAGATGAACTGTTCAGTGTGGGTGATGTAGGTCATATTAAATTAATTAACATTAATGACAGTGTTTATAATTGTTTATAAAGCTTGCTTTTGCATAAATTGAACTGAATAAAGGCAGCTTCAAAATTAAAAAATGTAAAATGCAGCATAAAGGACTATGATAAAACTGATATATAAGATTGTTTTTGGCTGGATGAGCTTTGCTCTTTTGTGCATGTTGAGGAGCGTGAACTGTTCAGATCAGTTCAGGGATGTTGGTCACATTAAAATGACAGTGTGAACGGCCTAAAAAAATCAGATTTGGTGAGAAAATCTGATTCAGATTTGGGAAATTTTACCTGCTGTGAGAACGTAGCCTTTGTGTTTACATATGGAAGAAACGTCTTTCCGACGTCATGCCAAAATTCTGGTATTTTCTGAGGAGGATTTTTTTGGAACGCTTGGTTTAAGTCAGTTTTCCTGTCCTTTTGCACAAATTGAACTGAAAATGGAAAAATTACAAATGTTTATGACAGCTGTAAAATGCAGCATAAAGGCTACGTTACAAATGACTACCCAAGACAAAAATAACTAAATATTTGAGAACTTCTTCCTCTTTTGTTTGGAGAACTGCATTTCAGAACGTCTTCATTTTTAATCTTAAGACTCTTTGTACGTTTTTTCTTCGGAAAGCTTTTCTTTGTAATTCCAGCCCCAGTTTCTCCACAGACTATAAAACATGGGCATCAGCTAGTAGAGAGAGAGAGAGGGCTCATTGTGATGCTTTTGCTAGACTTACTCGACCATCTTTGTGCTCCGAGGATTCTGGGAAACCCAGCCCTGAATGTCATTAGTTGGGATTTGTTTTAAACAACTTTCAAGTATTAGATTCACAGAGAAGATATCACACAACGCCTCATTAAAATGGGCTGATCTCACTTCTGGCTGGAACTGCGCTGAGAAGCAGCAATAATACAAACCATTTTTAATAGAAATGTTCTGCACATACTGTGAGCGCTGAAACAGGATCCCGGTGTGCAGAAGCCGGCTCAAAGTAGTTATGATGATTTGTGCTTTCCCAGTTAAGTGATCCTGAAGTGTGGCAAAGGTGAAGAAATCGAGCATCTGGTTCTTGTTTAGAGCTCGTCTTCAGCTCGCTGGAGGGAACACTGTCCCAACAGTGAGATGATTAGTGTGATCACAATCACGTCTGCCCAATCCTTTCTACATACAGTCATGTGAAAAAGTTAGGGCACCCCATGAAAACCATTGTCATCTGGACGTTCGATCTTCATTTGAACAAGCCCCCTCTGATACAGCAAAGAATTCATAGTGGGTTCTATGATGGAGAGCCTGCCAGGCCCAGTGGCAGCACAGCCGCCCCCAAACCATGACATTTCCAAGCTATAGTTCGCAGTGTTTACCTCGTGTGGAGGAAGGAAATTAAAGAGAGCAAAGGCAGGCAGGGAGCAGGGAGTTTCTAGCCTTGTTTTTTTTTTGTCGGAAAAAAGATCGTACTTGGTGTGAATAGGCCTTAAAATAAAAAAAGGTACAGCGAAATGTGTCCTCTACATTTAATCCATCTGTGGTAGTGAACACACACACCCACCCAGAGCAGTGGGCAGCCCACTCCATCCTCCGGGAAGCAGAAGAGGTAAAGGGCCTTGCTCAAGGGCCCAACAGTAGCAGCTTGCCGAGCCCAGGAATCAAACCCACAACCATGTTATCGATAGCCCAGCGCTCTAACCGCTGAGCCAAACATCATTAATATACACACTGACATCACTATTGAGGAAGTGGGTAGTGGTGGCTCAGCGGGCTCAGCGGTTTGAGCGGTTTGAGCTCCGGGTTATTGATAACAGGGTTGTGGGTTCGATACCCGGGCTCAGCAAGCTGCCACTGTTGGGCCCTTGAGCAAGGCCCTTTACCCTCTCTGCAGAAGCCAAATTCCATCTGTGTCTATCACAAATGGTCAAGACCTCTTGTCATTGCCAGTTCTGATATTTTCCAAAAAAGTTTTTGTTCCATCATTTTCAGAAAGTTTTTCCTCTTTTTTTGCACAAATTGAACTGAATAATAAAATAAAAATGAGGTCTGATACGGACCATGTGTTTGACAGCCTTTTCAACTCCAGGCATTTCATCAAACAAAGCTGAGTTAGCTGAGTTAGCAGACTATGACTGGCATAAAGTCCCAACAGCAATGTGAAAGAGTAGTGGAGAGCCTGCCGAGACGAGCCTGCTGAGAGCTGTGATTGGCTGTCGAGCTTATTTCACCATAGTGATTTCTGAATGCTTTCAAAGTTCAGATATTAGTACTGTTCTGTTTAAAATTCAATAATAACTTCTGTACATTATCATTATTATCATCATTTCTGTGCATTATTTGAGCAGCGATTTTTGAGCAGTTGTCATTTCTGCAAATAAACAAATGCTCTAAATATTAATATTTTATTTGGAATTTAGGAGAAATGTTCATTTCCCTTAAACACACTGCCTATAAACAGTAAAATCAGAGAAACTGATCATGTGGGGTGTCTCTTCATTTTTTCCAGAGCTGTATTTCAAACAGTGTCTGGTCCCCTTATTTATAACATCTCTAATTCTAATAGTTCTGAGATCTTTTTAACCCCTCATCTCAGACTCCCCTGCATCTAGAACCATCTTCCTTAAGGCCTTAGAGAGCTCACTGGATCTTCACCACTCATAGTGAAGACTTCAACAATCAAGAGCAGACCAGACTAAACGTCTGAGGTTTACATAAGACAGACTCCTCCAGAACAATCCTCTCCAACCATGTTCTGATCATCTGATATTTCTTCAGCTGTACTTAGATTACCTCCGAATATCTCAATGCTTAAATACGCTCAGATCAGCTTCCACTACATTCTCACACTGCAATCCCCAGCTTTATCTAATGTTTCCACAGCTCTTTTAATTGTACTGGGCACCTTCTTAGCTCATGGTTAAGGCCTCAGTGCTGTGCCTTCATACTCAATGTACCATCTAGAACCACTGAAGGGTTCTACTATCCAGATCTACAGAGAAAAGCAGGCCTTGCGTTGTGGCAAAGATAAAGAAATCCAGCATCTGGTTCTTGTTTGGAGCTTTATTTCTTTATTTTGCTGGGTTTTATAAGGGCTGGAGGGAACATTGTCCAACAGTGAGATGATTACTGTGATGGCTTCCCAATCATTTCTAAGTGGTGAAGTATAATCTAGTATAATCGTTTTGTTCAGAGAACCTGAAACGTGAAAATCTATTCAACCCTTAATAGAAGGCAGAAACTGAACTGTACAAAAAAGCATGCGAATGAGATTAGCTGTAGTTAAGGTGTTAACAAAACTGCCATCTAGACTAAGCACTTGTCAGTTGATCGTTCTAGTGAAGATTAAAACCTGAATGGCTGTCCGTCGTGTCCATTAAAGAAGTGTTGTGCAAAAATAGTGACACAGATTTACTGCAAGGCAAGTCGAGGAGCGCTAAAAACCTGAATATTCTTTGCGGTGATGTTTTTAGCAGCAGAACCTCCAAAAATCTCTCCTGATGACTTAGGTCCCTATCAGATTACCTTTTTTCTTAATTTTTAAGTTGTTCTGCAATTCAATCCAGCAGTGGAATGAGCTTCAGCTCTGAATCATTTAACGTTCTTCGATCTTCTATGAACGGCAAACATACCTTCCATTGCACAAACTATCCGAAACTGAAAAGCGGTGGCAGCTCCCAGTGCCGTAAACCCATCAACTTATGGAAATCTCCGCATCCCTGGAAGTCCTCACAACCTGCACACACATTCAAGCTCATTTAACACATCACACATCCAGATGGTTGGTTGTGTCCCATGACGATGACCCCGATACAGCCCTACAGTCTAAAACAGTCCTTTAAATGAATAAGCCCTGCAATGTTTGAAGGTGGAGATCATCGTGTAAGTCGTCACTACAGAGCACATCCACACACGTATTACAGTATAACAAATGGTTGGGGATCACTCTGTGGCCCAGTGTTTATGTTCCATGTCCCAGAGGAGCCTGCTAAAGTAGTCTGTGTTGTTTGACCTTCCAGAGACAACAGGTATTAGCCCAGAAGATGTTGGTGCAATGGGGTCCCATTAAAGGTCTGGGGGTAAAGGGTGTTTTCTCATAGGCCAAGCCCCTCCATCATCATGACCAGGTGGAAGCACAAGGCCAAGAAGCCGGTGCCCAGCAAATCTCCCAGAGCAGTCAGGTAAGGAATAGAGAAGTTATCCGGGTCCAGGCCCTTCCTCCACATCAGCCGGACGATCAGGTCAGCCGTGTAGAGCAGGATACCCACCTGTGAAAATACACTCAACAAGTCAAGCCAAGATCTCCAAGATATGCAGAGAAGCTCTGCTTCCACCACACTGTCAGACATCCCATGTGATCCCATAAATGACTGGATGTTCATACGGCTATTTTTTGGGGGCACCTTCCTATAAATCCTCAACTCTCCAACTCAACCCAGACGTACTGGGTGAAGCACCAACATCCATCATTCCAAAAAACAACAGTTCCACTGCTCCACAGCTCAAAGCTGGGGGCTTTATACTCCTATACACCTATGGTGCCTATAGGTTCATGTTTATCTGCTCCAGAGAGTCCTATACTAGTGGCAGTACTTCTCTACAGGGACTAGACAAGCTGTGTCAGCAATGAGTGCCACTTAAAGTTGCTGAATGCATTCATTAGAAGGGCTGTCCACAAATATTTGGACAAGAGTACCATAGAGTATCATGGTAAAAGCTTAGGGTTTATGCACATGCCTTTTAGGGTGTATGCACATTATCCATCCTTTAAGATCCATGGAAGACGAGCATCCAGGCTTTTTTCTGTCCTGCACTGAAGTGGTGGAAACCCAGACTAAAGACCCACGAATAGTGTAGTAGTAGAGTATTATGGTCTCCATACTGACTTGCGTTAGCAGTGTCTAAGCTTAGAGGTATCTTTGAATTTTTAGTCTTTTTAAACTAGCTGAGATTATTCTTGAGTAAACAGTGAAGCACTTGGAGAAGAGCGTCTGCTAAATGTCCTAAATGTAAATATTAGGGTTCTCGTATGGGTTCGACCCCAATCTAAAACTGCACTTCTCTGCTAAAGCCAGAGTTATCTTTCACCGTTCTGCTTCGTCTTCCACAGCTGCATCAACATATTTACAACGAGCCTTGGATCTTTCTCGCAGTTCTATGGTGCAGAATAATGAGGAAAACTACCACAGAGTGCATAGTTTCACTTTCATCATTTCGGGATGTGTTTTCGGAACGTATTAAAAGTCCAAACACAGCAGCTGAAAGCCGAAGGGGATGGTGCGACTGGATCGATCATTCTGACAAAACAGCAGGTATATCTCAACTGCTGCAGAGTGCAATTGTGTGTGTGCTTTAAGACTGCACATTGACTACTGTCAATATGTGATAATACAGCACTGTTCAAAAGTTTGGAATCACATGTCATCTTAAAGCAACATTATGCGAGAACTGCGAGCTTTGAGCGCCCCCCTCATGGACAGTTGTACACATGCATTTCTGGACAAGCTGAGAGATATAAACTGTCACTGAAAGGTGAAGAAGCATGTGGACTGAGGCAGTAGAGTCATAGTACAGGATTTTACACTAATATAACTCTGGGTTCTGGAGAGAGGTCACGTGTAGCTCCACCAAAGTCCCAAAGTCCGGCCCGGAGTGGAAATTATAGAGATGCCATTCTCCCTGTTACAGTCAGTGGAGCATCACCATGATTATGAAGCTATTTTTTGTTGACAACTTTAAGGTGAAATTGCTACATAATTAAGCTTTATGTCAGTTTAATTAGTTCAACTGTATTTTAAACCCTTTATTTTTATGTTTAATATTTGTCTTTAATATCTATGTTTATACTTTATTTTAGTGTTTCTGGAATAACAGGAAATTTTTATCCGTCCTGAGATCTAAACATCACATTTAGAGCAAAATTAATTTTATTACATAATTATTGATATTATTGATGTAGTTATTTCAGTCATTTTTCACCCCTTTTCAGTCAGTCTGCACCTGTTTGCTTTGGAGCTGGGATTTGAATAATATATATATATATTATTATATAATTATATAATCATTTAATCATTTATATATTTGATTGAAAACAGTAATTTATAAACCATTGTGTTTTATAAATAGTATGCTAGTGGCTTGTCAATTGTTGCATATGTAGTGTGTGTGTATGTGTGTGTGCAAATGTGTGTTTGGCCTGACCTGGAGTAGAGCAGCGCACAGGTAGCAGCAGGCGAAGGCCAGCGTGATGGCAGTGTGGCCACCTTGCAGCATTTTAATGGCAAAGAGAAAGACTAGGTGGCCCGGGACCACCAGCAGGAAAAGCACCCTCGCAGACTTAGAGTTCACTCCTGAGGAAAGGCAGGGACACACATAACTCTCCCTCTCAATTTTGTCCATAGTGGGAAATTTGTCTTTAACTCCCTATGAAAGACCATAGTAAAAGTAAACACATTCAAATAAATGTGAAAAAAGCCGGGCTATTTGATCCTGAGTCTTAGTGCAGCACTTTTTAGCGATTTCTGGTGCTCAACCACCCCCTAATTCAAGCCATCGTTTATCAAAATCACTTCAAAATGACTGATAAATGGTAATAAGTCACACTGATACCACATAAATCATTGTTATGCACAGGTGGACTGATAAACGCCTATGCAAAACAATGGACTGTAGCCCTCCAGGATTAGAATTGGTGACCCCTATGATCATCCTGTACATGCATACACCACTCATTCTGAGGTCTTGCACACACTGTACAAAGTGGCTCATAAAGTAACCTTAAAAATAACCTAATAATAAGGGTAATCTGATCCTCGTTCTGATCCTAGACTCCTGATCTGAGAAGCTCTAGGAATGTGGGCCTAGAAACAAGTTTGATGATTTTGTTTTTGTGAAATATTGTCTGTTCTTTTGATCATCCAGAAATTGTCTGGATGTGAAAAACAACACTTGTTCAAACAAGTCTTAATCCCACACTGGCCTTTCTTGGAATTTTGCAGTGATTGACTTTACAGGGAATTTCTGTGATGCTAATTAGGTAGACACAGACTGACTGAGAGGCTGACCTGCAGAAAAGAAGGTCACGCAGGGGTTCGGCCAGTGCTGTCTCATCTTGTAGGGCAGAACGCCTGGGATGCTCCAGAAGTGCAGGTAGGTGGAGATCCTGCTCGCCTGGATGGCCACCAGGTTCCCTCCAACACCTGAGAAAGACGAGGAGTCCAGAGAAAAAGTTACTAACAGGTTAAATCAACACAGATCAACACAGAGCCTCCTTTCTTCATATAAGCTGTTTTGGAGATATGAGGTTTCCTTATGACAGCAATGAAACACATGCATGTGTGTGTGTGTGTGTGTGTGTGTGTGTGTGTGTGTGTGTGTGTGTGTGCGTAAGTCAGAGATACAAATCAAAAGTAATTTTATGGGATTCTGGAGGACATGAATGTTGATTTACATTTTTTCCAAGCTCTTCATCACCTCCAAAGTATGAAATCAACACTTTATGGCTTTTCCAAGTTTTTTGATTGAGCCAAAATAGAGCTGGCAGCAGCAGGTGGGCATTCTCTCTCAGCGAGCGCAAAATTATCCATTAATGAGGTCAAATTAAAGCCTTATTCAATCATGGTCATTTCATTTTCCTCCTTGGAAACTGTTTGTCTTCCTAAATGTGCTGGAAAAACTGTGGGTGTTGCTATCTGTCTACAGCTGTACAGCATAAAACCATCATCGCAAGGCAGCTGAAAAAATATGTTATAAAATAGCAAATAAAAAATGAAAAATTTCAAAGAAAATAAATTAATTAAATAAGAAAAATAAAATAAAATCATGAGAATTAGGGCCTGACCCATGTGTATCAGTGGTAGGGGTCTGCTGGTACGTGTATTCATACTGAACCATCACGGTGTGACATTGGTTGTAATAATGTACAAAAAAATCACTTTATTACCACCCTGTTATGCAAACTACTGAAAGTGAACTATTCCCTAAATTGACATGTTATTAGTGTGTATTTAGCAATACTTTGTTTGATGTGGGTTCTAGATATTGCCAGGTATATTGTGAGTTTAGTGAGTTAACAGGAATCAAGAAATCATTCATATTACTCCAACAAAAGCCAGATAAGCTCTTTTTTAATACCCTTGATTTTAAAAGACACAATGTCCCAATACTTTTGTCCATATAGTGTGTCATAGATTTTGCTCTTGCAACCAAAGTACTATGAACAAAGACTTAACATCTAAAAAAGGTATTTAATGAGTCAATTTGCACCATAAACATAGTCTCTGTTCATAGTATTTTGATTGCAAAAACAGAATCTATGTAACACTAAATGGACAAAAGTATTGGGACACCTGTTAGTTCATTGTTTCTTTTAAAATCAAGGGTATATATATAAAAAAAGCTTATCCTGCTTTTGTTGGAGTAACTGTCTGAAGATTTTGGAGGAGCATTGCTGTGAGGATTTGATTGCATTTAGCAACAAGAGCTGCGTTAGTGATGTCAGGATGTTGGATGATCACCACCCCACCTCATCCCAGAAGTATTGGATGGAGCACCAACCATCAACACAGTTCTTCCACTGCTCCACAGCTCAATGCTGGGGGGGCTTTATACCCCTCTGGCCCACACCTGGCATTAGGCAGCATGGTGCCAATAGGTTGATGCTTATCTGCTCCAGGGAGTCCTATTCTATTGGACAAATTGGATTGGACAAGCTGTGTGTGTACATTTGCACATCTGTAAAATCAGTTTATCAGACTAAACAGAACTGCAATAAAATATTGCACAGTAAATAAATCATTTCATTGAATTCGGGCTTTATGGAGGATATATATATATATATATTTTTTTTTTTAATAAAGTGTTTACAAATTAAGATATAAACAAGATCCTCTTACTAATAATAAGCAATAAAAACAGATAAAGGGAGTTTATTACTGTCTGAGTGTAAATCTGATTCTGGCACAGCTCGCTTGTTTTGCTCTTCTCTACAGTGCCTGAAATCCTCGCTGTCAAAAAGCTGCATCACACTGCCTCGTATCTGGAGAGGGACAGACGTGCGGCTGAGGAAAAGTACAACTGAGCAGGGAAGGGAAATCTAAACCAGACTGTTGACTCTAAACATTCACCACAACTCATATATTACTGCAACATCTGGCTGCTGCCGTAAACAGCGTCCTTTCGGGATTCAGCTCGTACCAGCCATCGGACTTCTTCTAAAAGAAATAGTCAAATTCCACAAACATCAGAAATATGCACACTTGTGGGTGTTATTTCGTAGGGTACCAAAGCATGAGCTGTTTCCTTCTTGCAAAAGAAGTGGTTTGGCCTTGTTTCAGAAGCCAGCCGTCACTCAGAAAAGACAAAAGCTCAGTGTAGATCACTAGCAGATGAAGCCTCCATCAACACTTCCAGCTAACATTAAACATGAGGGCTGTCCTGCTCTGGGGCCTCGCATTGACTCCTCCTGACCTCACTGCAGGTCTCTGCTTCTGAAAGTTTACCTCACTCACATTTTCATCTTGTTACTTACCTTTTTACCATTTACCTTTTTTTTAAATTCAGTTTAGTTTTATTATAGTTTTTATTCCTGTTTTGATTATTATTATTATTATGATCCATGTGGACAAAAGTATTGGGACACCTATTAATTCACTGTTACTTTTAAAATCAAGAAGCTTATCCTGCTTTGGATGGAGTTACTGTCTCCAGAGAAGAAGGCTTTCTACTAGATTTTGGAGGAGCATTGCTGTGAGGATTTGATTGCAAAAATACAAATAAACAGAATTACAGTAGTCAGTGGTCAGAATGAGCTGTTGGTCAATGGTTCCTGGATTTCTGGTTAAGCTAACAAACTCACATACCAAATCACAACGTATTGTTGGTTTATAAGTTTATTGGTATTGGTTCCAGTTTTAGTGTCTGCTGAGGAAATAAACCTCACACTGCACAGATAAACATCTGCACAGATCATTTCCTCAAACAATAATAACTGTACATCATCACTGTCACTTTACACCATTTAAAAACAGCATCTATGGTTTATACTGTGTAAAGAGTTTATGATTGATGCACCAATAGAAAAGGTCTAAAATGACCTGGAGTAAGTCATGAGAAGCAGCATGTGTCTTCAGGCTGCAACCGTAGTTCTCACTCCTCCCAAACAAAACCACCGCAGTATTTTATATGGAGCTCTGATATTAATCATAGATGGCCAAACACAACCTGCACTCCACAGATCCAGTCACTGTTAACCCTTTTAACACTCCAAGGCTTATTACACACAAAGGTTACTGTATTACTCAGTAACTACATGGACTTCTATACAAGCTAGTGGGGCTATTCTGGGGGTAGTAGAGGTGTGTAAGAACACCCTCGGCCTGCTGGAGGTCCATAGGTGTTTAAAGAGGGTTTGCCACTATGAGCATCATAATAACTGGAGGCAAGACAGACAACCATATTCACCATTAGTGTTGGGTACAGATGGAATTTGGCCTCAGTCTTTAACCCATTTGTGCTGTGAATACACACACACACACACACACACACACACACACACACACACACACACACACACACACACACACACACTACTGATCAAACACACATAGTGACAGTGAGCAGCCATTGCAGAGACGGTAAAGGACTTTGCTCGAGGGCCCAACAGTGGCAGTATGCATTATTATGAAATGCATCACTGCAGAAACATAGATTTGCATGTAGCTCAGGAAGAAGGAGGACTGATGCAAAGCAGAATTCTGTCCAACAGAGAGGCATTCAGAGCCAGGTGTGAACGGGATGTGGAAAAAGGTCTTCTCTGGACTTTGTTGGTATGACTTGCATGAAATGCCGTCAGCAATAGACCAGAAGGCCTTGTTTTTCTTCATAACGGCATTAATTTAAAAATGTAGCGTACAGTTATGTGATTACAGTTATGTGACTCTAAGATCAACTCCACTTTTAAACCTGATCAGTTAGACCTAATTCTGTAGTACAAATATTAAATTGATTAAATTAACTGATTTGACCATTTTAGTGGCAGACCTTCCGACCTCTTACAGCCTAAGACTAGTGCGAGGCCGTCAAAAGGTTAAGAAAATATTAAAGAACGTAAATTATTTAAAGAATACCAATTTTTCTTAGAATTGAAGAGAAACAATAAGAATTTATTACTTAAGACACTTTCGTGAATCAGAAAAAAGATTTTAGGTATTTATTTGTGAACCCTGGTATGAGCGGTCGATCGATATATCGGGCAGATATTTGCCATTTTTTTATATCTGTGCTTAGTAGCGCCAACAGCAACAACAGTCCTGGTAGATAGAGGTAAGGCTTAAATTCTGATATTTCTGTCTGATATTGTCTGATTTTAAGTCCTACGGCAGAATATTTACTATGTGTTACTAGTAAACTATGAAGTGTTGCTTCACTTAGTGAAAGAAAAAAATGACCAGAAGAATGTCAAAAGGAGCATATCTTTTTAGAATATAAATTTTTCTTAAAATTGAAGAAAAAAAAGAAGAATTTCCTACTTAAGACACTATTGTGAATCTGAAAAAAAAGGGTAGCAATAAGGTCATACCAATTAGCGATTGACCGTTATGGGTTTTTCTATAACCGATGCGGATGCCGATGTTTGGAGGTCACGGTTGGCCAATGGTCGATATGTGCTGCTCATTATTTTGGCCGATATCTAGAAGTTGGCATGCTAAAATGCACAATATTTCTAAACTTAACATCATAATTTACTGAACACTGACTATAAAAATCAATTAAATTATTAACTTGGGCTAATATGTTAAGCAAGCAAGCAAGCTGCTAATAGTTGATAAAGTTCCCTAAAGTTAGCGAACCTTCAGCCAGCTGTAGCTTTATGCCTTTTCCAAGCGGTTCTTTCACTAAGTGAAGCAACACTTCATAGTTTACTAGTAACATTTAGTAAATATTCGGCCCTAGCATATAAAATCAGACAATATCGGACAGAAATATCAGAATTTAAGCCTTACCTCTCTCTACCAGGACTGTTGTTGCTGTTGGCGCTACTAAGCACAGATATAAAAAAAGGCAAATAAGAAATTCTTTTTTTTCTCTTCAATTCTAAGAAAAATTGGTATTCTTTAAATAATATACGCTCTTTAATATTTTCTTAACCTTTTGACAGCCTCACACTGGTAAACAACTGGGTAAGCAACGCACTCTGAGGAGAGCGGTGTGTACCTGGCTCTGATGCATCGGCTACCAGACACCAGTGCTGGCCAGAAGTGAGCTGGAGTGACGTGGGGAGTCTACCCAGCTACCAGAACTACTATCTTTACCTTCTCTAATTTAATGACTGCCCATTTTTCCGGCCAGACTCCTATGGGCTTAATAATATTAGTTTTATAAAATTATAATTATATCAGCATCGGTTTCTTCCTCCAGCTTTAAATAAGTTTTTCCTTACCACTGTCGCCTTTGTCTTGATCATTGGGGGTCTTAGGTTTTATGTTTTACGATTTGTTGATCTCTTGTCCTATTACTATTTGCAGGATTCCTATAAAGCTGACAGTCATCAAAAAGTGCCATAAAAAACACATTAATTAATGAACTGAAATAAGCATTAAAATACAACATGAAAGGCTACACTCCAAACGGCTGCACAAGAACACACTGAGGAATGTCTTTTAAAAAATCCTAAAATTTAAGTCATTCTCACAAAGGTCTTGGTGTTTATCTTAGGATTCTCCTCAATTTCTTTCCCAGGAAACCTACAGTAAATCCAGACCCTGCTTTTTAGAGTGCATTTTAGATAAACAGGTATTTTGCATATTGTTATTGTCTAAAAAAAACTCTCTAAAATTGGAACCTAACGAAAAATAGCAAAATACCTTTGACATTCTGTTTAATTTTAATTATTTTAAGAGGATTTTAATTGATCCGATAATCAATATGTTTTCTTGTTTTTTTGTGTTGTTTTTTTTGGACACAGTGTGTTAACATGCTCAAAATATCTTATGTAAATTTCATCCACTCACCGTTTATGACAGGTGTGAAGACAGCCATGCCCTCAAAGTTGGGATCACTGACCGTTTTGTCCAGGATCAGGCCACCAAAACTGGAAAGATAAGCAGGTGAGAATAACACAGTCACATTATAGAGAAAGGCCGTCCCGTTTATATAAGAATTTCACCATAATACATCAAACTGGGTGAAAAACTCACACTAATAATGTGTTATTTTATTCACAGCAGTTATTTTATACTAGTCAACAAATGATGGCTTTAGATTTTTATCCCATATTTCATTTGGTCAGGGACAAGGCCACCAGAACTGGAAAATTACATAAATATAAAAAAAAAAATAATAATAATAACATGCTATTCTTTCTATAAAAAATTATGTTAATGCACTGCATATGTTTTGGTTCTCTAGCCAGAACAAGGCTTTATGCTTCAGCGAATGGCTTTATCCTGTTTTCTATACATGCTGTGGACCCTTTAGACCACCTGTTGTATGGAGCCAATCAGACTATGTTAAATGCGTACCTGCTGATGGACATGGCCACTATGACGGGCTGCCAGCCGGACCTTAGCACCTCTCTGATCTGAAGGCTCCGTCGAGCAATCACGACCCACAGAGGGATCAGTAAGAGGAAGAACACACAGACCAGCGGAGAGAGGTACCAGATATCTACGGCAAAAACACACAATATACATTTATATATCAATGGATGACGTCTGCGATGTAGAATGGAGCAAATATGACATAAATATGCAAAATATGATGCTGACGCTGCACTGCAAACACACAGATGAAGACAGAAGTGGCTCACGCTGTGGTGATTCTGCTCAACACGCTGTGAAATAAAACTAAAAGGTTTTGCAAGAGAGAAACCCACGGGAATTTACAATCACGTGACGGCACATCAAAGGCAGAAATGTGAGACTTGACAGCAATGTTTACTGCCTTCCTCACGCAATATAAAGCTGTCAGATGAAAATATGAGGCCTAATAAACATAGCTACGGCTTTATGACCTCCGTCTTCCTCTCGACACCTCTATCCCACACTGGAACGGGATAGTCATTCTATGTACAAAGCGTCCGCTGCCCTCTACTGGGGCACTTCTGTTACTACGTCACCAGGAACAATCACACTACAGTCTTTCTGCTATCAGAATCACAATCAGAAATATTTTATTGATCCCAGAAGGGAAATTGCTGTTGTTACAATTGCAACTTAAGAATAAACACTCTATAAATTAAAATAAATGTCTATTTTTTTTTTCTATAAAATAGAGAAAAAAGAATTGACACTCAATCTTCACTCAAATCTAATTAGACTCTTAAGAATAAAGGTGCTACAAAGGGTTCTCAAACAACCCTGAAAAGCACCTTTATTTGCCTTTGCTTTATTTTTACTTTCTATCCACATCTGCCAGTCTCTACATTCAAAAAATCTGATTTTAATTTAGATTTTAATTATTGCACAAACACAATTAATCAAATTAATCTGCTAATTTTAACCAGTTAACATTTTTAAACACAAATGAATCATCTTATCAAGTTTCTCCCCAACTTCAGCACCGCAGGTCTCTCTCTGTACAGAGCCTGGTGACGTATTAGCGCTTTTACTTAGCGATGTAAACACAGCGTCGCTATTGTTGAGCTCAGAGGATAGATTACACTTTATTTATGCTGGAATATGGATTAAATCTCATAACTAACTCTCATTCTCTTACACACACACACACCGCTGCTCCTCTCATAGCTCTTAGCTTAATCCAGCCCAATGACTGATCATCCATTTAGCTCTTAAAAAGCATTTTCTCAAAACTACACTGAGATTTCACAAGAAAATAAATTGCAGACTCATCTAGACAGTTTATTAGGCACACTACACATCCACAAATTCAAGGACGTGCCGACTACAATTCTAATTTGCGATTCATCTGAATTAATCACTTAACGGCATAAAAATTTTTATTGACACCACTAGTTTTAATCATTTCATTATTTTAAATATTTTAATATCGCTCTCATTTACACTGATAATCCTCTTTATAACCCTGAATTTGGAGTTCTGACTTTTGAGTTGAACCCATCCAGCTGCGTACCTCTGTACTGATAGAGGGTGCTGCTGATTCCGGCCAGCAGAGAGAGGGTGATGAGGTCCCCCAGACTTGCAGCGATTGGGGTGGCCACGTTGTCTGGATTGATGCCCACTCTCCTGGAGCCGATGATAACACCGATCATCACCAGCCCTGCAGACACACAGACGTTACAGTATCACAAGCAGCGACCAAGTGGGCGATTCACAAGTTGGTTGCTATGGCTTTGCCAGGTAGTTGCTATGGTATCCCAGGTGGCTACTATGGTGTCCCAGGTGGCTGCT
The DNA here is from genome assembly GCF_030463535.1 of Salminus brasiliensis. Lineage (NCBI taxonomy): Eukaryota > Metazoa > Chordata > Actinopteri > Characiformes > Bryconidae > Salminus > Salminus brasiliensis. The sequence continues at coordinate 5,216,766 of NC_132891.1, forward strand.
ATGGTGTTACTAAATGGTTGCAAGGTAGTTGCTATGGTATCGCATGTGGCTGCTATGGTGTGCCAGGTGGCTACTATAGTGTTGCTGAAAGGTTGCAAGGTGGTTGCTTTGGCATTGCCAGGTGGTTGCTATAGTATCCCATGTGGCTGCTACGGTGTTCCAGGTAGCTGCTATGGTGTTGCTAAATGGTTGAAAGTTGGTTGCTATGGCATTGCCAAGTAGCTGCCATGGTATCCCATGTGGCTGCAATGGTGTCCCAGATGGCTGCTATGGTGTTGCTAAATGGTTGCAAGGTAGTTGCTATGGTGTCCCAGGTGGCTACTATGGTGTTGCTAAAAGGTTTCAAGGTGGTTGCTTTGGCAATGCCAGGTGGTTGCTATAGTATCCCATGTGGCTGCTACGATGTTCCAGGTAGCTGCTATGGTGTTGCTAAATGGTTGAAAGTTGGTTGCTATGGCATTGCCAAGTAGCTGCTATGGTATCCCATGTGGCTGCAATGGTGTCCCAGGTGGCTGTTATGGTGATGCTAAATGATTGCAAGGTGGTTGCTATGGTGGGGAAAGGCTATAGTATAGTATTTCAGGTGGATACTATGGTGTTGCTAAGTTTCCTGATAGGTGGGTGCTATAGTGTTGCACGTTTATTGTAGGGATATGTCAGGTGGATGTTATAGTGGTGCTTAGTAGTTGCAGGGTTTTGCAATTTGCACAAATAATAAGAAGAAGAAGAAGAAGAAAAAGAAGAAGAAGAAAATGATGTAAACACTAATTTCATTAAGACCACTTCCTTGTGCATGCAGTGCTGAAGCCTGTGCCCTAAACAGAACAAAACTGGACACCGTGGTCAGTACAGTACCTAAAGACAGCGCAGCGATAAAAGCAGTGGTCACACTGCTGGCACAGAGGACAGCAGCCTGGTCCAACTCCACTCCTCCCCTGGACACGGCCCCAAGAGCCACCGCCGCCACAGCTGCAAGGAAGCCCACCACTGTGGCCTGCACCTGCAGAACAGCGTGTGTCATTGAAATTACATTCACCACTGGAGGGGAGGGGAATTCTGACCACTAATTAGTGTTAGCCTTCCAGTTTGTAGGATTAATGACTGAGCTATAGTTAGTTATGCCAGTCAAGAGAAAACGGGGCCCTGTGGCCAGATCTTTATTTCATTTACTTAACAACAGTATTATGGTTAGGCTTTGGGTTAAAGCCAGAGTCAGAGACAAAGTCAGGGTAAGGGTCAGTGTTGAGTTTAGGTATTAGATTAGGGATAAAGAACCGGTCTAGAGGCAGTGTGTTTGGTTTAGGTTTAGGGACAAGTTAGTTAAATTGTACAGATATTTAGCTGAATCTTAGGTGAATAGAAGGTGAGTATACATACGAATTCACAGGAGAAGTAATTATGGACCATTACATTAATTAATTATATTTTTAATTACATTGATGATTATTATGCAAAGGTTTAAGCACCCTTCTTCAAATGGCTCATTTTGTTGGATTTTGAACAAAGGAAAAACAGGAAAAAACATAAATATCCAATTGTATCGCTTATTTTTACATTTATTTTCAGAGTTCAACAGATTTTTAAAAATGTAAACTTATTTAATGTACCATTACTTTTTTATTTTTGTATTTTTTTTGTATGATGATACATCCAGTACGAAAACCGCTTCAGAATGTGCTGAAGTGAGTCTAAACCCTCTTTCAATGAAAGTCAATGTAAAAAGTCATTTTGGAGCATTTCTATGTACAGAACAATTGCCTGATCCATATTTTGTCACAGATGAAAAATGACGGTTTGTTGAGTACAGCTAAGGGTTGTAATGTTTTTGACAGAAGCAAAATGAACTGAATTTTAAAAAGAAAGGCTCTGCCAGCCATGATATAAAGCAGTGCTAATATTAATTAGGGTTCTGGATCTTTGCCGAGCTGATAAAACGATGCTGTGTGATGTCTCTATAAAAGCATTAAAGTAATGTAATTCCTGCTTCTCACCCATGGTGTGTGCACTGTAATAAATCCTGGCTGCATTTCCCTGTGTTCTTTCTTCATATTAATGTCCCACTGTCCCACGACTAATTTAAATAACTTTCTAAATCTGCAGCATTCAAAAAATAATCAGAGCTCAGCAATTTATAGAACACAACCTCTCCACAACCTCCACAATACAGTCCAGGTCTTACTTTTTAATAAAAGCTGATATGGAAGAGTGTAGTGCTATTTATTTCACACTGTAGGACGCAATACCTGTATGTAGGCAAAGACTGAGCTACTGCGGCAATAAGCTTACCTGTATAAGGGCCAGGTTGCTGGACACCATTAACCACTGCTGCTTAGGATCATCCATCTGGCCAGTGTTTGCCTATGCAAGTGGACACAGGACACAACGTAAAACACCATCAGGTAAAAGGGGTTTAGACTGTTTTTCTGGAAGTCCATTTATGATATGTATGGGGGTCAATCATGGAATGGACAGAGCTACACTGATATAGGCTGAATGGGCGTAACTAAACTAATGTAGGATTAATGGGCGTAGCTAAATTGATATAGACTGTATGGGTGGGGCTAAATTGATACAGGCTGAATAGGTGGAGCTAAATTGATATAGGCTGAATGGGCTGGGTTTAACTGATACAGGCTAAAGGGGCGTGGCCAAACAGTGGTAAGCTGAATGGGTGGGGCTAAACTCAAGTAGACTGAATGAGTGGGGCTAAACTCATATTGGCTGAATAGGTGGGGCTAAACTGATATAGGCTGAATGGGTGGGGCTAAATAGTGGTAAGCTGAATGGGTGGGGCTAAACTCAAGTAGACTGAATGAGTGGGGCTAAACTCATATAGGCTGAATAGGTGGGGCTAAACTGATATAGGCTGAATAGGTGGGGCTAAACTGATATAGGCGGAATGGGTGGGGTTAAATTGATACAGGCTGATTGGGTGGGGTTAAATTGATACAGGCTGATTGGGTGGGGTTAAATTGATACAGGCTGATTGGGTGGGGCTAAATTGATACAGGCTGAATCGGTGGGGCTAAACTGATATAGGCTGAATGGGCTGGGTTTAACTCATACAGGCTGAAAGGGCGTGGCCAAACAGTGGTAAGCTGAATGGGTGGGGATAAACTGATATAGGCTGAATAGGCGGGGCTAAACTGATATAGACTGCATGGGTGGGGCTAAACTGATATAGGCTGATTGGGTGGGGCTAAACTGTTACAGGCTGATTAGGCAGGGTTTTATTGATGTAGCTAAATGGGTTGGGCTAAACCGATGTAGGCAGAATAGGCGGGGCTAAACTGAAATAGGCTGAATGGGTGAGACTAAACTGAAACTGATTATCTATGATTTGAGACATTCATAAACACACAACACATAAAAGACTACAGTAAAGTCTGTACAGTACTACAGATATAACCCAGACCTGAAACCTGAGCAGTGTGAAGAGAGCTTACTGCAGTGGAGAGACGAGAGGCCAGTGTCATCTCCAGATTCCCCTTCAGGCCAACCAGAGCTGGCACCAGGATAAACACCTCTGTGATGACTTTAAATACATCCCAATGCTGAAACACAGACACAACACACACACAATATTCAGATGGAAAATAACACATAGTGTATCCTATTCTTTTAGCATTACAGAATGCTGTAATTACTCTAAAAAGAATGTTTCTTGTTTTCATAATTCTAAAATACAGAGAGAGATTGATGGTCATGTATTTAAATAGTAATTAATTAATAAAATGCCTCACATTCTACTGCATTTAACCCATATAAGCTTGTTTTTCTAAGATTACCATAAAAAAAAAACACACAATGCAGTTCAAGAAGATTTAAACCACATCCCGGATGAAGATCAGAGCTGTAGATGATTCTAAAATGACGCAGAAAGCTGTAGAACATCAACAATACATTTATTATGGTAGCCGATGAGGCCGATGAGACCCGAGACTGGCTGCGTGCAGTCTGAGAGCCGTCGGCCATATCACTCTGCAAACCTTGACTGCACGTCTGTAGAAGACAGCCTACGGTACCTAAGTGCTGACGGGCGAGGAAACGATCTTCTTGGGGTGTTGTCCCCCGTTATATGTAAATTGGTCCGTAATTTGGAGATGTTACTAGGGCTCACTTCAGATAATGCCACAATGTTTCACAGTTTTGAGGAATTCCAGCTTGAAGTTGCCCTATTGCACAGGCCCTATCCAGATCAGTCAAATGTGGCATGTCGATTATTGGAGCTGACACCTACTGACCAATGTAGCAGGGCCCATGCTCATGCCATCCTGATTGACAGCACCTGGGGGTACCAGAATCCTGGCAGCACCTGGGGGTACCAGAATCCTGGCAGCACCTGGGGGTACCAGAATCCTGGCAGCACCTGGGGGTACCAGAATCCTGGCAGCACCTGGGGGTACCAGAAGCTCAAAACTAATTTTAAAAGCAATAGCAGAACCCACATATTCAGCTCTCCTGCTCATCCCACAAATGTATATAATATATATATATATATATTATTTTATTATTTTACTTATTCAGTATTGCTCTTTGGGTGTGACTGGGACCTTGAGATCACAATTCCGTTCCACCTCATGTACCACGTACCACCTGTATGCTGTAAATTTCCATCCTTTTTGTGTTAAGTTTATATGTGCTGAACGTCGGGTCTCTTGAACAGCTGTTGGTTCTGTGTGGTTCTATCTTTGCCGCACAGGACAGCACTACCGCGAGGGTAAATGAGAGCTAAATCACCAGCATGAAATTGTCCTGACGGTTTTGGCAGGTGTGAGTGAGTGAGCTGAGGGTTCTCTGTTCTACTATCCGCCATCTAAAAATAACCCTGATGTTTAAATAAACAGATAAGAGACGTGGTGCCAGGCAGCCAGCGAGTGGGTATTTATAACCCAGCGTCCACACTGATGGAGCCGCTGCTGAAACGTCACAGCCCCATCTAGCCATCCTGCCATCCTGGGAGCTAGCCCATTTCTGCCTTCCACACACACACACACACACACACACACACACACACACACACACACACACTGTCTCTCGCTCAGGCCATACACTCTGCCTCTCCTATTCTTGCTCACTCTTAATTCAATTACTAGGCAAAGAGCGGTGCCCAGGCCACCTGCCTCCTCTCACAACACACAAACAAACACACACACACACACACACACACACATACATACACAGATAGACACACACACACACATAGACAAGAAGCATTAGAAACCCTAGTTTTGAGCTTCAAGGCTAGTGACCAGCAGTGTCCACTAACAGGGACACACTGGGTAAAATGTAAAACATTTTTTTAAAATGTAGTTAAAGCAGCTTTATGCAAAACTGAGTAATTTTGATCTTGGGCTCCCCCTGCAGTTGTGGAGGGTAGTTCACTTTTACACCACTGCTGAAAATACAAATTGTGCTTTGAGCGCCCCCTTCATGGACAACTGAGAGATACAAAAGTGCCCTCTGAAGGTAAAGAAGCATGTGGACTGAAGATTTTGAACAAGTCTGATGATCCTACAGCTGATACTTATTAGGAAAATTATGCTACATAGTATTGGTTAAACAGGTTTGAGGTGAAGGCCCTTTCCTCATCTCATTAACATCACCTAATAAGGGTATATGAGAATTATGACCATAATTATGACCATAATTAAACAAGTAATTTTAGTTTCAGCCTGAAATTTCACCCAGTTTTCACCATAGCATTAACGGTTTTGTCTTAAGTGTGTTTGATTATTGAGTCATGTGTAAAAAAAAATCTCAGAATTCACTGTTATATTGCAGATTTGTGCTGTCATCCAAAAACCTTGTATCTCTAAAATGTCAACTTTACAGGAGAAGGCAAAAATCTTCTTAACTTTCAATGGAAGTCAATGTTTAAAGATTTTTCAGGTCATTCTGGAGCATTTCTGAAACTCAATGTAAATAACAACTGCCAAAAATGGAGATGCAAGATTTGGCAGCTGTTATCTATATTGAGTTAGAATTTCATGGTTATTGGACCAAGAGAAATGCTACAAAATGGCTTGGAGTAAAATCTTCTAATACTGACTTACCTTGAAGATTTTTACCTTCGTCTGCAAAGTTGACATTTTTCAGTCTGCCAAATTCAAATTAGACCGATGTCAAAAAGATGGCAAAAATTAAGAATGAAGGTACTGGCATGACAGTGATGATCTCCTACATTGCATACAGTCTATTTCTATTCTCTAAAGTCTTTATTTCACATACAAACTTGGGGTTGTTGTATTTGCACAATGAGTGAGTAACTAAACATCATTAGCAAAGCAAAACTGCAGCTCATTGGCATTTATAAAGGGCTCTTGTCAACCTAATCTCATCTATTATCCACTACCCTGGTCCTGGAGGCACTCTGTCCTACACATTTGAGTGTTTTCGCTGCTTTAACACACCCACTTCAACTCAGGAAAGGCTTGTTATTAAGGTGATTCATTGGATCAGGTGTACAGAGCAGGGTAAAACATCAGAACATTGCTGAAAATGCAGAAATGTAAAGTAATGTAAAGTCATTTTTGACCATTTCTATTGGTCCATTTCTATTGGTCCATCGAAATAGAGACTATCCAGGACGAGGCTACTCCATAAGCAAGGCAGGACTCTTCAAATGGACCCTAAAGTGATGCCATAGAAGAACCACTCTTGGTTCCATGAAGAACCACATCAGAGATTAGTGTGAGTGTGGAGAACCTTCAGTTGAAGAGGTTCTTCACATTCAGTGCATTACAGTACAGTACCACAACATCACCCAAAGACTACAGACACACCAAACGTTAGGTGAAATAGCCCTACTTGAACGAGATCCATGACGAGTCCGGCTGCCACCATGCCCAGCCCAGAGACCAGGTAGGGCAGGATGACCTGGGCGGCGATGAGGTAGGAGCTTTCGGGCAAGAAGCCATGAGCTGACCGGGTCAGTTTGCAGGTGACGCCTCTCAGCTTCTTCCCCTGGTAGCAAAGCTCCAGTTCTAACTGAGTGACCACCATTGCTGCTACCCCATCCCACAGCAGAGATGACTCTCCGAGGTCCAGTGAAAGCTCCGGGACGATTTGCAGAAGTTCCTGGAACTTCTTAGCTCCCCTTGGACCAGCTCCTCATAAACTTACCACTGAATAGACAACGGGAGATCTCCAGTGGATTGACACATCCAGAGCATGAGGATATTTCAGTGTGCCACGGGCAGAACAGGGGCCAGAGAAGTCAGGTGACCGTTTGAGGAGGGTTGTGTCCGCTAAAGCATTTAAAGGTCATTCCAGCTGATATCATGCACTGAAGCCATTCATGAGATTCCTCCAAAAACTTGTTGACCCTGAAGAGAAAATCGAATTTCCACAATCAAACATATATCCCGTTTATCACAACTTAGCCGATAATGATAAATCCTAATGATTTGCTAGTTTATCAGACTTTTAAGTCACACTGTGAAGCAATCTGGTCGTCTTAGCTGCTAGCGGTAGCTCGTCAAATTCTTCTTGATAATACAGTACTGATCATTTCTTGTTTTTGATATCTCTCCGATGTCTAGTATAACCATAGGAGCAAAGCTACCTTTATAATTTTTCGTTTTCAAGCAAAAATGTGATGTTTCCAGACTTCTTAGCCACTAGCATTAGCTTCCCAAGGCCCTTCTTGATTAGCTGGTAGCGCAAGTCAGCGAATTCTCCTCAGTTTAGCTTCTAGAAATACAACACAATCTAAAATCCACACTCGAACATGAGAGAAAATGCTTCCGGCCTTCAAGGATTTTAGCTTTAGCTTCCAAAGTCCTTCAAAAGAATCTCTGAAAAACGATCCTTAGTTTTCAGATCAGGGAAGAAACAAAAATGTAAAGTTTCAAGACTTCTTAGCCACTAGCATTAGCTTCCCAAGGCCCTTCTTGATTAGCTAGTAGCGTAAATCAGCAGATTCTCCTCAGTTTAGCTTCTAGAAACACTGTAGAGGTAAAGCTACTTTTCAGGATCCTTGGTTTTCAACAGCTTCAGAGTTCTTGGTTCTGGATTAGCTAGCAGTGTAGCAGAGTCTCGTTAATTTATTTTTCTTTCAAGGGAAAAGGGTAACCACACTACTTCGCTAACAGTGTTAGCATCCAAAATCCTTTAGACACATCACTGTAGAAGTAAAGCTAGCTCTTCACGATCCTCAGTTTTCACAATTCTTAGTATTGAAATTTAGGAAATGAGAGAAAATGCTTCAGGCCTTCAAGGATTTTAGCTTTAGCTTCCAAAGTCCTTCAGAAGAATCACTGAAAAATGATCCTTTCAGATTTTTTAGCTTTTAGCAAGGATGCTAGCTAGCTTTAGCTTCCAAAGTCCTTCAAAAGAATCTCTGAAAAACGATCCTTAGTTTTCAGATTTTTCAGCTTTTAGCAAGGATGCTAGCTAGCTTTAGCTTCCAAAGTCCTTCAAAAGAATCACTGAGAGAAAAGCAAAAGCTACTTTTCATGATCCTTAGTTTTCAGATCTGTGAAGAAACTAAAATGTAATGTTTCCAAATTTCTTAGCCACTAGCGTTAGCCTCCAATGTCCTTCTTGATGAGCTAGTAGCGTAATTCAGTGGATTCTCCTCAGTTTAGCTTCTAAAGTCCTGGAAAAAAACACTGTAGAGGTGAAGCTACTTTTCACAATCCTCGGTTTTAGTCCTTCATATGTATCACAGAAAAAGTAAAGCTACTTTTCATGATCCTTAGTTTTCAGATCTGTGAAGAAACAAAAACGTAATGTTTTTAGACTTCTTAGCCGTTAGCATTCTTATCCTCTAGAGTTTTTGGCTGGTAGAGTCAGTAAGTCAGTGGATCTTTCTGAGTTTAGTTCTCAAAGTCCTACACATAAATGTTACTGTAGCGGTAACGGTAGCTAGAATCAATCCTTAGTTCTCAACTCTGTAAAGAAGTAAAACTGTCTCGTCTTAGCCGCTAGTATTAGCACTGGTAGCGTAAGTCATTGAGTCAGTTGAGCCACCTGAGTTTCCTACAATCCAAAAGTCCTAGAAATGCTTTACTTTGGAGGTAAAGCTACTTTTCGTGATCCTTAGTGTTCAATATTATGAAGAAGTTTAAGATCTAATATCACAATTCTTAGTTTTACCGATTCAAAAAAACGAGAGAAAGTTCTCTCAGTATTCTGGGCTGCTAGCATTAGCCTCCAAAGTCCTTCAAATGTCAAATGTAGTCTCTTACAATCCAAAAAAAGGGGAAAAACAGACAAACAAGACTACTTAGCTTATACCATTAATGACCCAAAGTCGCTTCAAAGTATCAATAAAGGTGAAGCTATTTTTTGTGATCCTTAGTTTTCAACTCTGTAAAGAAGCGAAAACGTAACGTATGACTTCTTAGCCGCTAGAATTAGCCTCCAATGTCTTTCTTGGCCTACAAATGAATCACTGTAGAGGTAAAGCTACTTTTCCTCATCCTTAGTTTTTAACATTGTGAAGAATACGTCTTAGCCGCTAGCGCTAGTCTCCAGAGTTCTTCTTGATTAGCTGGTAATCAGTGTCTGTGAATCCACTTGAGTTTCCATTCTTGACAATCTTCCTTCAGATTTCAATGCTTATTTTTTTTACCATCCAAAAACAATTGTCCAGACTACTTTGCTAATAGCGTTAGCATAAAAAAGTCCTACAAATATACCACAGTAGAGGTAAAGCTACTTTTCGTAATCCACAGTTTTCAACACTTTACAAATCGGTTATCACAATCCTTAGTTTTAGAATTAAAAAAAAGAGGCATAACTGTGAAGGTAAAGCTACCTTCTGCGATCCTTCGTTTTCAATATTATGAAGAAGTCAAAAATCTAATATCACAATTCTTAGTTTTACAGATTCAAAGATTTCTAGGTTGCTAGCATAAGCCTCCAGAGTCCTTCAAATGTACGACTGAAGAGGAGAAGCTAGTTTTGATGATCCTCAGTCACAGATGTAATTCCACAATCCTTATTTTTCCAAATTCCAGAAACAAGTGACAGTGTTTCCAGCTTTCTCAGGTTCTTAGCATTAGCCCAGGTCCTTCCAGAAGAGCTGGGGTCAGTTAGTGGATCCTTCCTTGAGTTTTTTTGTCCTTCTTGACCATTTCTCCTCAGATGCCAGGTGTCACTTTGAGGTCCATGATGAGCTGAAGCAATTGCTTCACCTTCAGACACAAGTACTCCCAGAGAAGCTCCATACAAGTCCCAGACTGCGACTAGAACATCAAGCCGGCACATCCATTTATGCGAGTGCACCGGTCTAGAGGTAGATGTGTATGTGTGTGTAAGTGTGTATGTGAGTGTGTGTGTGTGCGAATGTGGCGTCCTCACACAGTCACTGCTGTCGTGACTCAATATCTCTACAACAGACACTCCATTCTAGCTCTGCATAGACACACACACACATATACAGACACACACACACACTAGCGGTAGTTCCAGTGTTGGACCGGTTCTTTGCTCAGCCCCCTAGTCCAGCAGCTTCAGGAGCTGACAGAAACACATGTTGAGGTTTGCTTTTCGCCTTTCTGTGAGCCGTCCCACCCCCTCCGTCCCCCACCAATCACTCCTCTCCTCCTCTCCTTCCATCTTTGTCCCCCCTCCTTCCTCCTCTATTAGCCCTTGCTTTCCTTGATGACCATCTCGGTCTATACCTTTCTGTCCTTAGTGATTGTAGCCCAGTACTAGTTCACTATCAGATCAACCCTTAGTAGCTCAGTTTTAGCCCTGCTGGTGTCTCTGCTCGCGCTGACGTGCCGCTCTGCCTGCACTTCTGTCTTATCGGCAGTAAATGGGCTGATTACTGGCAGAGAGAAAGAGAGAGAGAGAGGAGAGTGTGAGGGACGACAAAAGGGGCGAGAGACAGGCAGGACGGGAGGGTGAGAGACAGAACGAGAGAAAGAGAGAGAGAGAGAGAGAGAGAGAGAGAGAGAGAGGAGAGTGTGAGGGACGACAAAAGGGGCGAGAGACAGGCAGGACGGGAGGGTGAGAGACAGAACGAGAGAAAGAGAGAGAGAGAGAGAGAGAGGAGAGTGTGAGGGACGACAAAAGGGGCGAGAGACAGGCAGGACGGGAGGGTGAGAGACAGAACGAGAGAAAGAGAGAGAGAAGATCTAGTTAGAGAGAAACAATGAGAGTGAGGGAAAGAGGAAAGAGAGATACTGGGAGAGAGAGAGAGAGAGAGAGAGAGAGAGAGAGAGAGAGAAAGTGAGAGAGGAGATAAGCAATTAAAAGAGAGAAGGACAGAGGCAGAGAGAGAGACAAAGAGAGGGAGTAAAAGACATGATTCAGCTCCACAGAGGGAGCCCTGGGACAGCACAGTGACGCAGCAAACTCTCCATCCAATCCTCCTCTGTCCTGCTACCACCCCACCACTTCCGCTCTCATCTATTATACATCCACATCGGTATATAACAACCTCTGTCCAATCCACAGTGCTGAACTCAGTGACATCTGGCCTAAAGGGTTTCTGGCTGAACTCAGTGCACTGGTTTTGAGAGCGAGCGAATGGAGAACACCATGTGTCCATGTGAGAATTCAGAGGTTGGCATGGTTGAATAATGAGAGCTCAGTGTATGGAACTGACAAACCGTGAACCTCAAACACTGCTGTTCCTCCTTCAAAAGAACTTCCAGCAGATCCAAAAAAGGATAGTAAAACAGGTCAATTCCAACCCCCCACCCCCCCACCCCAAAACTGTTACATCACAGTCATGACTCGTCCTATTTCCGCCCCCAAAATTGACATAAACCCAGCCTACTACAGAAGGCCCAAGTCAAAGTTGGAGAACGTGGTGCTGCTGATGCTGGAGAGCAGCTCATCACCTCCAGGCTTATGGTTGCTGCTTTTCCTCCGCCAGTGTTCGCAGAAGAGGAGCTCAAACTTGTTAGCATGTGAAGCCTGGGGGAGCAAACAGGGATCTGCACTAGGCTAAACGCTAACATATCATATTTACATATCTACTCTCCATCGTCCAATCTCTCAAAAATGACCCGGACTACCTCAGCTGTACCAGACTGGGGCGAAACTCATATCAGAAGGGAAAGCACCGTCTTTTATTTATTTATTTATTTATTTTTATTTTTTACAGTAAGCCTCGAGAAAGCTGAACCCAGGGTAAAGTAACAGGGTGGTAAACAGGCATGTACAGCTGCATCCGAGCCAACCAAGCAGTAGCAGCAGTAGAGTCCTACCTGCACGCTGTCCAGCACCATGCCTGCCATGACCATTCCCATCCCGGCCAGCAAGTAGGGGAAGAGCACCTGCAGGCAGATGGCTATGGACGACTCCTCCTCAGTCTTGGCCTGTACAGTTCTTTTCTTCTCCTCCACGGGTTTCTTGGATGGCACAATGGGAGGGAGCAGCGGCGCTTCATCCTGCCCATTTAAACCGTTTGTGCTGCCAGCCTGCCCCTTCCCTTTGCCCTTCTTGGCCTTCTTGCGACCTCCTCCCTTCCTCTGGCGGACCTCGTCTGCAGGCATGGTGAAGCCTCTGTCAGAAACAGAACACGGGGTTAGACATAGAGGTCAATGACAGGGGGGACATGTGGTTGCTATGGTGTTACTAAGTGGCTGCAAAGTGATTGCACAGGGTGGTTGCTATGGTGTAAGAAGGGTCAAGCCAAGCCATACTTGACGGTTGAAAGGCTCGGGGTACAAATAGGGATTTGATGGACTGAACTATGAACTGTTCAAATTATTATAATTATACTATTATTAGTGTGTTATTCAAATCTTAGGGACCTATTACCTGCCCAAAAACAGCAGGACTGACCTAAAGGCACAGCTTAATTAAAATTTGTCACTGTCACTATTTGGTAAAACCCCCATTGCTACAGCAGGAGGCAGTAGGCTGCTTTCCTCCAGCCTTACTCAAGTTCTGGATGCACTGCTCTGCAACATTGTGCATCTGTGATACTCAGGGCTTGCAAATGAACGGTGGGCCACACCAACACAGGTCAGGTGCAATCAACAGGTCCAATAAGGAGCCAGCAACGTCCTTAGGACCTTACTCCTCCGCGCAATAGTGCGTCAGCAACACTCCAGATTTAACACTGCACCATTTGCGCATGATATGCAACTTTTAAAGGGTGATAATAGCATTTATCAGTGCAGTGCATTGCAGTGAAGCCCAGATAAGAAGGCAGTGTGCAGGATGAGCCGAGTGCTGCATGTCTTGCCCCTTACTGCAACCGACCTGCTTTTTGTTTTTGCACGAGCATGCAAGGGCATAAAAACGGAGCCTACCGTTTAGCCTTAGAGAGTCATTTGCATTGGCATTGAGGTGTTTGCACGAGTCTGCGTGGTGAGAGGAGAGCACAGACGAGCTGTACATCAGGTGATCATCCAGAAATCGGCGTAAATCTCAGAAAATGAAAAATGAAGCCCAGCAGCACGAGCTTCCGTGTGCCTGCGTGGACCGCTACGTGCACTGCACATGAAACCTCCGCTTTTACCAAGCTTCAGGGGTGTGTTTGTTAACGCACGGCACATTATAGCTGTTTAAAACGTTTAAAAGGGAAAATCTGAGCCTGTTTTGATCATTTATTATGATTTTTTTGGTGCAGTTTTTTCTCATGCGTTCGCCCACGTCTGCGCATGCGCAGTGCGATACTACCATCGTCAGCAAGAGTTTCCACATGGCCAACGCGTGCACAGATAAGCAGGTCCCAGGTCTGTCTGTGGGTTTTTTATTTTTTATTTTTTGGCTTAATTTAGCTAGACTAGTAAGATAATTTTTTCTGATACTTCTACTGGATTATAGTTGATTTTATATATAATATATTATATAGATTTAAATTATATAATAATAATAATAGTAATAATAATAATAATGCTACTTTCTCCACTTTTGTGTGTAACAGGGACCTTGTGATCACCACATGTGGTGTGAATGACAATAAAGTCTCCTGTATGTTTTATATTTTCATACTTTGTTTGTGTGCAAATTCTGGCCCAGGCCTCGTAGTCAGTCAGTCATAGTACTATACCACCAAAAAATAATAATAAACCACCAAAATCATCATAACTTGGGCTCATCCCCCAACCCAGACCTTTAAACATGCTTAAAAAATGCTAAGAAGTGATCAGTTTATTATTATTATCCTTATGATATGATTAATAATAATAATCATTTCGGTCAAGGCAGAATAGTGTATAGTTATAGTATATTATGATAATTATATTATGATATTATGATTATTTTGCAAACCTAAACAGTAGAACCATCTTATGTGGTGGTTTGTGACTTTTTCAATAATTAATAAATAGTTCTGATAAGAGGTGGTCAGATGGGTCCCTACTGTGAGCCTTGGTTCCTCCCAAGGTTTCTTCCTCCAGCTCTGAGGGAGGTTTTCCAAGTACATTTAAAATTGATTGTATTTGATTTAATGTATTATTTACATTCATATCTATACAAAGGCTGCATATTTTAAATGAGTAATTACTCACTTGAGTAATTAAGTAATTAATTGAATAAAGTAATCCTTCTAATCAGGTAGATTTATTCTGAATTGTTGCCATTTATACCATTACAGCAGTATGTTACCAACTAATAAATAAATAAATACATGTTATCATTATTTTTATTTTATTATTTATTATTATTTATATGTAACTAAAGTGCATCTTATGCTAGCAGTCGAGTAATGTTAGGAAATTCATTACCTATGGTCTTTTTCTTCCTGAAAAAGTGAAAATTGTCATTACTGCAACACATCACTACCGACACGACACTGATGGTGACGGTAATGACAGGTTTTCAGTAGAGAGCTCTACCGAATACACAAAAATTAACAGTTAAAAAAGTAATAGTGAACCCCTTTGAAATGACCTAGATTTCGGCACTTACATATAAAATACACTATATGGACAAAAGTATTGGGACACCAGCTCATTCATTGTTCCTTGGGAAACCAGTGGTATTAAAAAAAATTGTTTATTCTGCTTTTGTTGGAGTAACTGTCTCTACTGTCTAGGGAAGAAGAAGGCTTTCTACTACATTTTGGAGGAGCATTGCTGTGAGAATTTGATTGCATTCAGCAACAAGAGTGCTGAATGGACAATCACCACCCCACCTCATCACCCCAACTCCTTAACTCTGCAACTCCTCCTGTTCAGAAGAATTGGATGGAGCACCACCATCCATCATTCCTGAGAACACAGTTCTTCCACTGCTCCACAGCTCAATGCTGGGGGGCTTTATACCCCTCTAGCTTGTGCATGGCTTTAGGTACAGTAACAATAGGTTCATGTTTATCTGCCCCAGAGAGTCCTATTTTATTGGCAATACTTCTCTACAGGGACTAGACAAGCTGCATGTGTGGCTTTGCACATATGTTTCAGCAATGGGTGCAGGTTTAAAGTAGCTGAGAGTATTTATTAGAAGGGGTGTCCACAAACTTTGGACACACAGTGTATTCACATTGTATATAAGCTCAGTCTTGGCTATTAAGTCGAGCCCCCAATTGAAGAGTCAAGCTCATCTACAGCCTGTTTACAGTAATTCTACAGTAATTTTTCAATTACTCTACAGTTCTTGAATTGGTGGAACATTTAGTTTACAGCTGGCACACTGAAGATGTTTAGATCTCGAAATAGCCTCTGTGGTCACTTCATTACAGAGCATACAGCACATGGCAGTCAGTGCACGTGCATCTCCCAGGCCAGTCCTTGTCTAGAAACCATATGATTTTGATGTTGGCTTCAGTAAGCTGTTCCTCACAACCCCACAACTAGTCTGAAACTCCCTTAAGCTTTCAAACCCCCCCTAGAAAGCTTGAGCTTGCACAGTCCAGTCCACTCCATGCAAAGGCCACACTCGAGCTCCTTACCTATCCAGCTGTCTCAGGCTTGAGTGCCGATTCGAGTGTGTGGCATAAATCTTAGCAGGCCCCCAGAATAACCGATCGCAGTGAAGTGTGCAGAAGTGAGGGAGTGCAGAGGAGAGGAGGGAGGACGGGGTCTTAAATTTCATCCCGTTGGCAGATTGGTAGGACACCCCAGCCTGCCTGACCCGATCAGTCCCGGGGGAATGGTGTCGACAGCAGCTCTTATGAGCTTCATGCGCTTTATTTTGACCCTCATGCCCAAAATGATCAGAGTATTGTTAGTGCATATGCACACTGAAGCCGTTTCAGCTCGAGTCTTGTATTTCTGAATAGCACCAGAACAAGCCACTACAACGTACAGTCGTGTGAAAAAGTTTGGACACCCCATGAAAACCTTTTGTCTATTTTAAACATGTTTTAATGTGATGTTCATTAGAATTATATTGAGGGATGGAGGTAATATAATTAAACATATACAACTGAAAAAGTCAAATATCAGATGATCAGAACATGGTTAGAGAGGATTCTGGAGGAGCCTGTCTTATTTAAACCTCAGACACTCAGATCACCTTCAAGAACTGACCTGACAGTGGTACTAATGCTATGGCTGTCTAGCCCCGCCCAACAAGAGCTGTATTGGGCAGCCAGTGTAGAACAGAGATCCGTCTTAAAGGCACAGTAACCTAAATGTAGGATATGGGCCCTTAACCTTGGACCCACCAGTGTCTTTTCAGCATATACATTTTGGAGGAGCATTGCTGTGAGAATTTGATTGCATTCAGCAACAACAAGAGTGCTGGTGAGGTCAGGATGTTGGACGATCACCACCCCACCTGTTATCACATGTGTGTTATCACATGGGTCAAATGCAGAGTGGCAGATACTTGCCTCACCTTACCTTATGTGTTACATGTGGAGGTTGACATCCAGTGTACTGGTGTGCAATGTGGCTCAGCAGTGGTAATTGTATGAGTCCCCCACTAGATGGCAGTGCTGCACAACAGGACATGTCCAGTCTGTTTTTATTATTAACACAAGCTGCTCCAGCAGGACAGCGTATGGGGCAGGGTCCACATCCAAAGTTTTGAGTGCAAGCAGCAGCATTGTTGGCAAAGGCTCCAAGCAAATGTGTTCGTTAGCAAGCTGGTCGGTTGCCTGTGTGGTCGGACACTGCGGTCGAAAACCCTGTTCTCTGTTAGGAATGAGACGGAAGGCTGGCCAGCCAAGGGAGAGAGTGAAGAGAAGCAGGTGTGCAAACCACATGAAGGGAATTTTCTGAATTACCCATTATGGTATGATCAACATGGTCAGCCAACGCTCTTCAGTACTTTCCGAAGTGATGAAGCTCCATTCAGTATCTATGGGATGCATCAGAGCACCAGAACTAGTCATCAACATCAGTATCTGATCTCACTAATGCTCCTCACAGTTCCAGCATCTAGTAGAAGGCCTCTGTAGAAGAGTACAGGCTAGTGCTGTAACCATTGAGGACAAACTCTGTACTAAAGCCCTTGATGAGCAGGTGGCTACAAATCTTTGAAGGTACAGGGCCTGATCTTCTGGTAGTTTCTTCTGGTAGTTTAAGCGAAGGCATGTATTTTGCAGAAGCTACATGGAGGCATGGCCCTCAAACACATGCTAAAAAACTATTTACCAACCAAATAAAGTTAAGGTTAAACTCCCGGGACCAGATGTACACACATGAGAAGACATTTACATCAAAATATGCTGGTAAATCGGCCACAGAATGTTCTCGTTGATGTTCTGGCGAGTCTATTCATCAAGACAACACCAAAATGTGACTAATTAAATGAAATCTGGTCCACAATGCACATCCCACAGTCTCCAGAGACTTCAGAGACTTCAGTCCTGGAGGGCCAGGATGCAGTTGTCCGTTGCATCCTGAAATACACTACTGTCCAAATGTTTATGGACACCCCTTCTAATGAATGCAGCATTCAGCTACTTTAAGTTGCACCCATTGCTGACATAGATGGGCAAATGCACACACACACCTTGTCTAGTCTCTGTGGAGAAGTACTGCCAATAGAATAGGACTCTCTTGAGCAGATGAAAATGAACCTATTGGTACCATGCTGCCTAATGCCAGGCATGGGCTAGAGAGGTATAAAGCCCCCCAGCACTGAGCTGTGGAGCAGTGCTCTCTGGAATGATGGATGGTTGGTGGTGCCCCATCCAATACTTTTAAGATGAGGTAGGGTGGTGATCATCCAACATCCAAAATTTGGTAGAAAGCCTTTCCTGGACAGTAGAAGAGACAAAGACTGTGCAGGTGTCCTAATACTTTTGTCCATGCAGTGTAAGCCAGAATAGTATTACTATTTGACATTATTTTCAGAGGATGGTGGGTATTGGGTTCAATCCCTGCTCTTGTCTCTGTCTGGAGATTGTGTGTTTTCTCCATGTCCACATGGAGTGCTGAAGTGCTGTCCAGTTGCTTTGGTTCCTCCAACTTCCCCAAAACATGCGGTAGGTAAATATAGCTAATGGCTATGCTAAACTGCTCCTAGGTGAGAGTGAATGGGTGTGTGCGGTACCCTATGATGGACTGGTGCCCTGTCCAGGAAGTATTTCTGCCTTATGGCCATTGATTCCAGCTAGGCTCCGGGCCCACCATGACCCTGACCAGAGATAAGAATGGATGGACTGCTGGGGCCCTCCAAAAGCAGGAAAAATGGGCTAACCTAAGAATCTGAACCACTTTGACAAGAACCAGGGTCTGACGACTGGGTCAGAACATCTCCAAATCAACAGGCAGGTCTTGTGTTTTTTTTTTCTGGCATGCAGTGGTCAGTACCTACCAAACATGCTCCAAGGAAGGACAACTGGTGAACCGGCGACAGAGCCATGGGCTCCCAAAGCTGACTGACTCTCATTAAGGCCCCACCTTGGTACCATTTACCACAGCTGGACGCCTTCAGAGGTCTTGTGGAGTCCATGCCCCAATTGGTCAGATCTGTTGTGGCAGCTCGAGGGGGGCCTACTTAATATTAGGCAGGTGGTATTAATGTTATGGCTAATCATTGTTTTGGGATAAAGCACAGAAGACCTCAGAACACACAGCTTTCATGAGAACTCCAAAAAGAGAACCTCAGCATCTCCGTTCTAACCGTTCTGGGGTGGTGATCATCCAACATCCAAAATTTGGTAGAATGCGTTTCATGTACAGTAGAAGAGACAACGACTGTGCAGGTGTCCTAATACTTTTGTCCACGCAGTGTAAGATGAAGATCTTGTTTTTTTTATAGCCAGAATAGTATTAGCAGGAAAAATGGGCTAGCCTAGGAATCTGAACCTAGGAAGTGCTGCACTGTTTAAGGCCCTAACCCACTGAGATCACTGTGGGTGCTGTGTCCCTCAGACCTCACCAAAGACAGAGATGCAGAAGCTGACTAGTGTCTTCATGCTCATTTTAACTGCAGGGCAGGACCATCCTGTTATTATGCGTGTTTTGGGGGACAGGATCTTATGTCTAATTGCTTCCACCATGCACATCAGCTCCGACTTAGCTAATAAAACTGTCACATCAAACAAAGTTACAGATGTAGGCGCAACAGTCCGTGTGTTGCTAACAACTACCAGACAGCGCAGCTTAGCTCGGGATGGTTCAGGAAGAAGCTCCAGGAGGAACCTGCTAATTCTTCAGTACTCAAGCTAGCTCTTCACGTTTATGGGTGAAGAAGGAGGATGAACCCATGACCCTTCCTTAAATACATCGGAGGGAGGCTTCTGACAGGCTAATGTTGATACTTCTATGCAATTCTATACCTAGGATTCATGTGTCACTATGACAACACTAAAACTATGTAGCAAAGTTAATGAGCTAATTAAGTGTTCATGGGAGGGTTCATGCACTTTAAAAATGAGTTGCTGCTTTTGCTGTCTCTACTGTCCAGGGAAGAAGGCTTTCTACTAGATTTTGGAGGAACATTGCTGTGAGGATTAGACTGCATTCAGTGACCAGAGTGTTAGTGAGGTCAGGATGTTAGATGATGATCACCACCCCACCTCATCCTTAACTCCCCAACTCATCCCGAAAGTACTGAATGTAGCACCAACCATCCATCATTCCAGAAAACACAGCTCTTCCACTGCTCCACAGCTCAGCACTGGGGGGGGGGGGGGGGGGGGGGCTTTATACCCCTCTAGCCATGCCTGGCACTACGGGGTAATATGTGACAGGGTGGTAAATTTCATCCCATAATGTCTGCAGCTCTTTATGTGTATTTACAGCTTCAGAAAAAATGGAGACCACCCTACATGATCAGTTTCTCTGGTTTTACTGTTTATTAGCAGAGTATTTAAGGAAAATTAACATTTGCGTTTTATTTCATAAACCATGGACAACATTTCCCCTAAATTCCAAATAAAATATTAATATTTAGAGCATGTATTTATTTACAGAAATGACAACTGCTCAAAAACAGCTGCTCAAATAATGGAAATAAATGATGATAATAATTATAATGTACAGAAGTTATTATTGAAATTTAAACACAGTACTAATATCTAAACTTTGAGAGCATTCAGAAATCACTATGCTGAAATTACCTCGACTGCCAATCACAGCTTTCCTGTCTCGGCCGGCTCTCCACTAGTCTTTCACAGTGCTGTTGGGACTTTATGCCATTCATAGTCTGCAAATTCAGCTAACTCTAACAGCTAGCTTTGCCGTACATGTAAAGATGCAAATGTAAGAGAAAAAATGATGTGGTCTCAATTTTTTCCATATACAATATATATATATATATATATATAGCCAGCATGACAGAACATCTCCAAAACATCTGGCAGGTCTTGTGGAGTTTTTCTGGTATGCAGTACTCAGTACCTACCAAAAATGCTCCAAGTACAGGGAACTGGTGAACCGCCGACAGCGCCATGGGCTCACAGGACACCTTAAGATGGCTTGTGAAGTCCACGAATACCAATGGTCAGATCTGCTATGGCGACACAAGGTGGACCTACATAATATTATGGCTAATCAATGTTTGGGGATGAAGAACCATGATTGTAATAGAGACGTGTAAGGGTGAAGAACCTGATGGAAGGGTTCTTGATGGAACCAATTTAAAGGCTCACCTCTGTTACAAACATGGTTCTTCGAGGGTATCTTGTACATACAGACAGGCAGTCATATAATCCTGAAAATATGTATTTGTACCAAGTGTGTATTTGATGATATTTTAGACTGCAAATGTCATGTTGACATAATTTCCATATAGTAATTAAGAAGATTAAAAATGTTAGGTTACTTAGGCAGCAGTATTTTCTCATATATCATGTTAATGCATCTCATCAATCACTGTGTACGCAAATGACTGAACCCATTTCACTGAATGACTGTAGCGTAATAATTAATAAAAGACACTGTAGAACTTTTGGCTGAGCTCCTCAAGCCCTGAAGAGAAATGTAAGGAAATTAGAATTAGGCTTATTAGAAAAAATACCACATTAAGAGAAGGCCTGTACTGTACCCCAGCAGTCCTGTGCTGTTTTCTGTGTTTCGACACATAGAAAAAAAAACCCTGCTTGAACGGGTGCCACGGCCGACTGTGAATGAAGATCACATGAGTGCTGCTGTCAAACCATCTGCCAAACAGGATGCTGCCGCCTGTATGGGCCTGTTATGCTGCAACAGTGCCTATTCTGGATGCCAAGGCCTGATTTGGAAAGCCACATGGATCACATGTTAAGTCTGTTTATACTGTAAAGACATGCGTTCCTGCTGGAGAGAGAGAGAAACCTGGCAGGGAGGGAATGTGTTTACGAGCAGAAGTGATCTTCATATTTATTGTCATGAAGGAAACTCTGTGGGATCCTTAATCCTGCACTTGTATCGAGTGTCTTTAGGAGGTATATGGAGTTTGGCAGAGGGCGAGCGGGAAAAACGTGATGCAGTGAACTTGCTTGATTCCAAAAATATATTAAATGTATTATATAAAAGCCTTCTTACCTTTCAATGCACGTCAATCTTTTCAGTTGTAATATACACTATTGACAAAAGTATTGGGACACCTGCTTATTCATAGTTTCTTCTGAATTCAAGGCTTTCTACTAGATGGTGGAGCATTGCTGAGCGTTTATGAGGTCAGGATATTGGATGATCACCATCCCAACTCATCCCCAACGCATCCCAAATAAAAGTACTGGATGGAGCACCGTCCATCATTCCACAGAACACAGTTCATCCACTGCTCCACAGCTCAATGCTGGGGGGCTTTATACCCCTTTAGCCCAAGCCTGGCATTAGGTGGCTTAACATGGTCAATAGGTTCCTGTTTAATAGGTTCCTATTCTATTGGCATTACTTCTCTACGTAGACTAGACAGGCTGTGTGTGTGTGTGTGTGTATTTGCACATCTGTGTCAGTACTTGAATGCATTCTTTAAAAGGGGTGTCTGCAAACTTTTGGACATGCAGTGTATTTTCTTCCTGAGGGGACGATGCAGACGCTGGACTGAAGTTGGTTGAGTGGATCACTTTATTCAGTTCACAGTTTTGAGCCTCACAGCAGCAGAGCTGGCTGAAACTGAGCGCGCTCAGAAGCAGCAGCTGTTCATGAGGGCCTCCCCAGCCTTCTCCAGCCCCGCGCTGTGTTACATAACATTACTGAGAGTGATTGATGACCAGCTCAGCTTACTCTGCTGCACTGCCAACCGCACTCGCTCTCTCGCTCTCTCGCTCTCCCCTCACTCTCTCTGCTACCTCTCTCTTTCTCTACTCTCTGTCTTTATCTACTTATCTTTCTCTCTCTACTAGCACTATCTCTCTTTTTCTACTCACTCTCTCTCTCTCTACTAGCACTCTCTCTCTTTATCTACTCACTCTTTTTCTCTCTCTACTAGCACTCTCTCTCTTTATCTACTCACTCTTTTTCTCTCTCTACTAGCACTCTCTCTTTATCTACTCACCCTTTCTCTCTCTACTAGCATTCTCTCTCTTTATCTACTCACTCTTTCTCTCTACTAGCACTATCTCTCTACTGGCACTCTCTCTCTTTATCTACTCACTCTTTTTCTCTACTAGCACTATCTCTCTCTTTATCTACTCACTCTTTTTCTCTCTCTACTACCACTCTCTCTTTATCTACTCACTCTTTCTCTCTCTACTAGCACTCTCTCTCTACTAGCACTCTCTCTCTTTATCTACTCACTCTTTTTCTCTCTCTACTACCACTCTCTCTTTATCTACTCACTCTTTCTCTCTCTACTAGCACTCTCTCTCTTTATCTACTCACCCTTTTTCTCTCTCTACTAGCACTCTCTCTTTATCTACTCACTCTTTTTCTCTCTCTACTACCACTCTCTCTTTATCTACTCACTCTTTCTCTCTCTACTAGCACTCTCTCTCTTTATCTACTCACCCTTTTTCTCTCTCTACTAGCACTCTCTCTTTATCTACTCACTCTTTCTCTCTCTACTAGCACTCTATCTACTCACTCTTTTTTCTCTCTCTACTAGCACTCTCTCTCTTTATCTACTCACTCTTTTTCTCTCTCTACCAGCACTCTCTCTTTTTCTACTCACTCTCTCTCTCTCTACTAGCACTCTCTCTCTTTTTCTACTCACTCTTTCTCTCTCTACTAGCACTATCTCTCTACTAGCACTATCTCTCTTTATCTACTCACTCTTTTTCTCTCTCTACTAGCACTCTCTCTCTACTAGCACTCTCTCTCTTTATCTACTCACTCTTTTTCTCTCTCTACTAGCACTCTCTCTTTATCTACTCACTCTTTCTCTCTCTACTAGCACTCTCTCTCTTTATCTACTTACTCTTTCTCTCTCTACTAGCATTCTCTTTCTTTATCTACTCACTCTTTCTCTCTCTCTACTAGCACTTTCTTTTTTTATCTACTCACTCTTTTTCTCTTTCTACTAGCACTCTCTCTCTTTATCTACTCACTCTTTTTCTCTCTCTACTAGCACTCTCTTTTTCTGTGCTCACTCTTTTTCTCTCTCTACTAGCACTGTCTCTTTTTCTGTGCTCACTCTTTTTCTCTCTCTACTAGCACTCTCTTTATCTACTCACTCTTTTTCTCTCTCTACTAGCACTCTCTCGGAGCCCGATGCAGCAGCGATAGCGATGCTATTTTCTGTATTAATGGAGTCGATAACAATAAGAACTAGTTATCAACGCTAACTTAGCATCACAAAGCTTTTGGGGAACTCAGATCCCAGGTCACAGTGGTGATGTGTTTGGCAGTGTGTTTGCTGTTATACTGGCCTTGACTGGACCTATTTTCATAAAGTAGAGCAGAAAGAATCGCGACACACAAACGAGCAAATACACGTGAGAAGCAGTAGCAGTGATCATTTGCTACGGTACTGAGATGATGGGGGTGGGGGGGGGGGTGTAACATTGGCCGCCTTCAGCAGTGGAACTCATTCCGTCAAGCCTTTTTTGAGCTGAATCCAAACAGAAATAGCTCCCACCCACATTTGTCTGTAAAGAAGTACTGCCAATAGAATAGGACTAGTCTAGTAATAAACCTAGTCTTGGCACCATGCTGCCTAATGCCAGGCATGGGCTGGAAGGGTATAAAGCTCCCCAGCATTGAGCTGCGGAGCAGTGGAGGAGTCCTCCACTTTATGGAGGAGACCTGACCTCACTCATGCTCTTGCCACTGAATGCAATCAAATCCTCACAGCAGTGCTCCTCCAAAATGTAGTAGAAAGCCTTCTTGCCTGGACAGTAGAGACAGATACTCCAACGAAAGCAGTGTCTACTCTTTTTAATACTCTTAATTTCAAAAGAGACAATATACGAGAAGGTGTCCCAAAACCTTTGTCAATTTACCCCAGTTACCCCATACTTACCTTAGTTGTAACTAGTGACTGTAAAAAAAAAACTAAAAAAAAACATGGATGCGATGGTCCCGTTGCCTTCCATTCTGTCTATGCAGCAGAGACCATATGCAGACCCGCCTACTCTTTTGGTAGACCCGCCCCCTTCTTCCAGAACAGTCCAATATTAGCACAGGAAGGAAAACTAACTGCTGGAATTTGGAGACACTGGAGATGGAAAGGCAGTTTAGAGTGTTTTGGTTAAGGCCACTTCTAACCGTATAACCTACCAACAGCACATAGTAGACAAGCTAGCAAAGGCATCAGCTACGATAACATGGGTTTTATTTATGCTAGCTGGTAAAAGGGGCCTTCATAACACAAGCTAGCTAATTGAGCATCGTGATATTGCCCATATAACAGTAAACTGCTCATAATCAAAGCCTGTCTGATCTAGCTAACATGATGCTGACTCATATTGCAAAGACAGAATCACAGATTTACATATCACCATAAAGTATGGAGCGGCTGGCTGGACTACCAACAAGTAGTCTAAAATCCTTGTTAAATTTTCCCCTGTGTAAGACTGTGCCCCGCTCTCCCCTACCCCCTACTACCTCTCCCAATTCCAATCAAATATATCATCACTGTTTCACTACTGTTTCAGTCCAGTCACAAGCTTACAGTTATTAAGCACTGTGGCCAGCTGAATTCAGCTCATATCCAGACCACATCAGATCTGATCAAACTGGACATCTAATCCAGCGTCTACTCAGCTCTGCCCAGTCCTGCCAGCTCCATTTCGGCCACTTGTTTACAGGCATTATCATTATGTACAGATATCATTATTATTATTATGCTATTATTATGTCCTGGCAGGCTGTTATTATTATTACACTCAAGCCACAGGGCGTCCTCCAGGGCTGCAGAGGAGCAGGACCAACCTGTTCTTCATTAGCCACATAAACACACACAGGCTGGCCAAGACTTGCGGCCGTATCTTTTAACTGAACTAGCATGAGGATCAGAGGATTATTGAATGCTAAGAATGCTTTTACCCCATCTTTAAAAACACCATATCAGAGATAGCAGGTTTCGCTGGGGTGGAGATGCTGCATGTCTTTGCAGTCTAGGTAACTGTTCTCATCACCAGCATTAGGAGTAGCATGGGACTATTATCGATGCCTTGATCAATTCTGGCTGTATCTGCTAATTCATGCCTCATAATAGAATCATTAAATGTTTTTGTGTGATTTAGGATTTACAAATCCAATTAGCATTAATGAACTGATCAGGATCCAACCAAATCCAATTCAGTCTAATATATTTGTTTGAAATTGATACGATTTGATAAAATTGATAGTAGATTTGATTCACTTCTGGTTAGTTTGGTGCAGATCAGTTCAATTAGATTCACTGTGATTCATACTGATTCAGTCTGATTAGATTCAGATTGATGCTGTGTAATTTTTATCCATTTGATTCAATCAGAATCTATTTCATTTAATCTGGTTCAATTAAAGTTTATTCAGTCTAATTGATTCTGTTTTATTCAGCCTGATTCGATGAATACTCGTTCAGTCCGTTCAGTTGCTTTGATTCAGTTCAGTTTGATTTGAGTTGGTTCAGTCTAACTCTGAATGTGATTCGATTTGATACAGTCTAATTTGACTTGATTCAACCTGATTTGATTAAAAAGGATACAGTTTGATTCAATTTAGTTTGATCCAGCATGATTCTGTGATCTGATTCAATTCGATTCATTTGACTGAATTTCACTTCAATTTGATTCATTTTCATTGTGATTTAATCTGATTCGGTCTAATTCAATTGGATTCAATCGCAAGTGTATTCAGTTTGACTCAGTTCTACTAGTTTGATTCATTTTCATTCAGT
Organism: Salminus brasiliensis; assembly: GCF_030463535.1. Lineage (NCBI taxonomy): Eukaryota > Metazoa > Chordata > Actinopteri > Characiformes > Bryconidae > Salminus > Salminus brasiliensis. The sequence continues at coordinate 5,243,277 of NC_132891.1, forward strand.
CAGATTGGGCTACAGGATGGTTTATACAACAGACGATCATTGTCACAGTTATTATGATATCACTAAGCTGATTTCTGAGGATTCAGGCTTAAGCTTTTACGGTCGACTCTTGTCTAAACATGCCCTGAAAACAGCATGTGCACGCTCATTCATACTCCTGTAACTGTGGAGACTGCACTGTGTCTCTAAGCCCTCTGGTTGTGATTTGCTAAAGTCATTATGGCATTAAAGCATGCTGTGGTGTTGGTTACGAGCTTTCCTGGAAAGAGCCCGCTCGGCTCTGACACTGTGAATGCAGAGAGGAATCGCAGAAAGGCAGATCCAGCTCATGAAAGGGGAACATTAAGCAGGACATGAAAGATGATGACAGCCTCTGGAGGCCACATATGTGCATCCATCCGCCTGTTACATAAGTTGCCTTTTAGAGCCATCAAGGTTGTGCACGTGAACTATCAACATCGGTCATAATCCCATCTAAGATACAACATGAAATGATGTCTGCGTTTAAACCAACAGTAACTGCAGGCACAACTGAGGCTTTTTGGTTGCGGCTACTGTTTTTATCTTTGCAACATCAGGGAGACCGGGGCACAAACTAACATGGGATTTTATCTGGTACAGCTTTTTTATGTAGTTCATTTTCTCATAGTCCCAAAGCCAACTGTAAATGTAGACTGCATTCCAACAGATATTTCTCCAGATTAACCCTGAAGACCTATTTCATGATAAATGTTTATGATTATAGGATTGCTGCCCTGTAGTATTTGTACGTCCCTCATGTTGGTGCTGTAATGTAGCACCGTTTGGAAGCTACTCAGTATAGCTTCCACATGTTGTCATTAGTTATACTACATACTGTTACAGCTAAGCGTCCCAAAAGAAACAATGGAAAAAGTCCATTTCCACCATACAAAACCTAAAACCATGTAATTCTTGGGGTGTTTCATGCATAAGGTAATCAGAAACACATGACGGATCATCAGTTATTTATTTTAGTGTTACTGAGTTCTACTAAAGCCTGAGTAGACTGATAAATCACTGTGCTAATTCGTTATTTACTATCTCAGTGTTACTGAACTCTACTAAAGCCTGAGTAGACTGATAAATCACTGTGTTGATCAGTTATTAATCTCAGTGTTACTGAGCTCTACTAAAGCCTGAGTAGACTGATAAATCACTGTGCTGATCAGTTATTTATCTCAGTGTTACTGAACTCTACTAAAGCCTGAGTAGACTGATAAATCACTGTGCTGATCAGTTATTTAGTATATCAGTGTTACTGAGCTCTACTAAAGCCCGAGTAGACTGATAAATCACTGTGCTGATCAGTTATTTATCTCAGTGTTACTGAACTCTACTAAAGCCTGAGTAGACTGATAAATCACTGTGTTGATCAGTTATTAATCTCAGTGTTACTGAGCTCTACTAAAGCCTCAGTAGACTGATAAATCACTGTGTTGATCAGTTATTAATCTCAGTGTTACTGAGCTCTACTAAAGCCTGAGTAGACTGATAAATCACTGTGTTGATCAGTTATTAATCTCAGTGTTACTGAGCTCTACTAAAGCCTGAGTAGACTGATAAATCACTGTGCTGATCAGTTATTTAGTATCTCAGTGTTACTGGACTCTACCAAAGCCTGAGTAGACTGATAAATCACTGTGCTGATCAGCTATTTATCTCAGTATTACTGAACTCTACTAAAGCCTGAGTAGACTGATAAATCACTGTGCTGATCAGTTATTTATCTCTGTGTTACTGAACTCTACTAAAGCCTGAGTAGACTGATAAATCACTGTGTTGATCAGTTATTTATCTCAGTGTTACTGAACTCTACTAAAGCCTGAGTAGACTGATAAATCACTGTGCCGATCAGTTATTTATCTCTGTGTTACTGAACTCTACTAAAGCCTGAGTAGACTGATAAATCACTGTGTTGATCAGTTATTTATCTCAGTGTTACTGAACTCTACTAAAGCCTGAGTAGACTGATAAATCACTGTGCTGATCAGTAGTTTATCTGAGTGTTACTGAGCTCTACTAAAGCCTGAGTAGACTGATAAATCACTGTGCTGATCAGTTATTTAGTATCTCAGTGTTACTGGACTCTACCAAAGCCTGAGTAGACTGATAAATCACTGTGCTGATCAGCTATTTATCTCAGTATTACTGAACTCTACTAAAGCCTGAGTAGACTGATAAATCACTGTGCTGATCAGTTATTTATTTTAGTGTTACTGAGCTCTACTAAAGCCTGAGTAGACTGATAAATCACTGTGCTGATCAGTTATTTATTTCAGTGTTACTGAGCTCTACTAAAGCCTGAGTAGACTGATCAATCACTGTGCTGATCAGTTATTTATCCCTGTGTTACTGAACTCTACTAAAGCCTGAGTAGACTGATAAATCACTGTGCTGATCAGTTATTTATCTCAGTGTTACTGAACTCTACTAAAGCCTGAGCAGACTGATAAATCACTGTGCTGATCAGTTATTTATCTCAGTGTTACTGAGCTCTACTAAAGCCTGAGTAGACTGATAAATCACTGTGCTGATCAGTTATTTATCTCAGTGTTACTGAGCTCTACTAAAGCCTGAGTAGACTGATAAATCACTGTGCTGATCAGTTATTTAGTATCTCAGTGTTACTGAACTCTACTAAAGCCTGAGTAGACTGATAAATCACTGTGCTGATCAGTTATTTATCTCAGTGTTACTGAGCTCTACTAAAGCCTGAGTAGACTGATAAATCACTGTGCTGATCAGTTATTTATCTCTGTGTTACCGAACTCTACTAAAGCCTGAGTAGACTGATAAATTACTGTGCTGATCAGTTATTTATCTCTGTGTTACTGAGCTCTACTAAAGCCTGAGTAGACTGATAAATCACTGTGCTGATCAGTTATTTAGTATTCAGCAATCTTTAAAGTATTCTGTCCAGGTTTGACAGTGTCATACAGCCTCAGAAACCACATAAGGACACCTGCTTGAGATTCGCAAACAACGATGTAGCGAGTGTGTGCAGATTCAGTCATGCATTACTTTGTAATTAGTCTAGCTGCAGTCCAAACTGAAACACTGCATGCTCGATTGCTCATTAAACTGTTGTTGTATGTGAAGGGTGTGTAGAAAGCTGTGTGCATGTGTGATAAGCTGCTAGGAACTCCCAGTATTCCACAGAAATAGACTTTAGCTTTCACTTTGTGCTCAAGGGTTGGGTAATGTTTTAGTGTAGAGGAGCAACAGCTTAGTGATCTTACTCATTAGAACTGGTTCTGTAATGGGGCCAAACCATCAGCACTGGACAACAAAATTACAGCACAATGTGGTCTAGTTTGAGTCCAAAAGCAGCTAATACTGGCTCTCAGCTCACACAACATCTGGCCTCCATCATAGGCTTATGCTACCCATGTGGTAGTGTTTACAACCGCCTCTCTCTCTCTGTCTCTCTCTCTCTCTGTTCTTTACTTCATTATCTGTCTCATTTGTGGATATATATATATATATATATATATATATATATATATATATAAGAACAGAGAGAGAGAGAGCGAAAGAGAGGCGGGTGTAAATAAATATATAAATATATAAATATACAGTGGACGATCCAGAATGCCCGCATTATATGAAATGTAGAGGAAGAGGAACGAGAGAATATGTATGTATGTATATATATATATATATATATATATATATATATATACACATACACTTTTTTATCATTTTTTTCTGTCTAGTCTAGTCTCATTCCTCTCTCTCTCTATTTCATAATGTGGCCTTTCTGGATCGTCCCCTGCCAGCCATTCAGTAAGGTGATCTCTTCTTGCCAGTTCTCGCCCCCGGCAGAAGTCCAGTTCCTGCCAGTTGAGGAAAACTGGAGTTGATAAGCTGGAGAGTGATGTAATCTGGGACATCCAGCTACCAGCTACTGCGTCATGATGTGAAAGCTCAAGCAAAAAGGGAAAACAAAAAGTTCCATTGACAGAGGGGGGAAAAGTGCTTCCTTGTTGTGTACCAAATGAAGTCTAGAAGATTCCATCTAACATGGGTGCAGAGTGGTGACGACTGAAACGCTGTACAGCACAATTAGCACTGTGCGAACTGCAGGCCTACATCAACACACACCGTTACTGTAGGTCATTCATACCACTTTGTTCAGACAGGCTGCTCAAATCCAATATTTCACAGGTCTAGCTTGACCAGAACAGACCTGCTGTTCTTATGAAATGAGGTCACATTTCTGTGTGGCTTCAAAAACTGGATTTCTGGACACGCAATTTGCACATGTTTGAGGATGGTGTCCAAATGTTTGCAGACACGGCTTCTAATGAATTCATTCAGCTACTTTAATTGCTACTCATTGCTGACACAGCTTGTCTAGTCCTTGTAGAGAGTACAGGCCAATAGAATAGGACTCTCTGGAGCAGATAAACATGAGCCAATTGGCACCATGCTAATCCACTTAATGCCAGGTGTGGGCTAGAGGGGTATACTGCCCCCCACCATTGAACAGTGGAGCAGTGGAGGAACTGAGTTCTCTGGAATGATGGTTGCTGCTCAATCCAATACGTCTGAGATGAGTTGAGGGTTGATGGGTTGGGGATGATGTGGGGTGGTGTGGTGATCGTCCAGCATCCTGACCTCACTAACACTCTTGATGCCGACTTGCAATGAAATCCTCACAGCAATGCTCCTCTAAAATCTAGTAAGATGCCTTTCCCAGACCATAGAGGACTGGATAAACTCTTTTTGAGTACCCTTGATTTCTGACAAAACAATAAATGAGCAGGTGTCCCAATACTTTTGTCCATATACTGTAGCACTTTCTTACTCAGCTGAAGTAGAAGTTCTAAGCACTTGTTTCACAGGCAGAACCTCATTGACCTCAGTGGCAATTAAGACAGCCCAGCTCTCCGTCTGTGGTGAAGCTGAGACACGTTTGCAGCGGCGGATCCTTAAAATAGGCTTCAGTACGAAGCACAAACTGGAATGCGAGAGTACTTATCCGGAATATTCGCACTTTCCTTCTGAAAACTGCGAGACTGGCGTGCATTTACGAGTCATTTAAGAGCAGTAAGCACAGGCTTTGCCCATTCCAACTCAAACAAAGGTCGGCAGTAACTTTCTGCAACGCCTCCCGACTGAGCTGGAGAAAACCACTGAGAGATAACCAGAGGAGTTGGAGTACAGAAACAAGACACATGAGAAATGAAATAGATAAAACGTCTCACTGCGATTTGTTCTTTAGTGGCTAGACGATCGTCTTCCAGAAGAAATTACGATGTTCTGAAACCTCTGAATGTTACGGCTTAGAGGATGAGAAGTAACCGATGCCATTCATTAGCATGGCATAAATGCATCACTTGGTTTAGTTCTCTAATGGCCACAAAGTCTTCATAAATGCGGAATGGCACGGGCCACAGGCAGAAAGAACAACTCTTTGGTGTGTTTCCTGCCAGTTCTGAGTGGTGGACTGTTGCAGCCAAGAGCAATGAGGAGAACTCACTTCATTAAAGTAGTACATCTGTGAGTAATGGAGCTTTTGGTGTGTATGAAAGCACTTAGGAAACTGGCTTGAAGTGGGTGCTTGAGATGTGTGTCAGTTTGGGGATTTGGAGACCCCTCTGGTGGCAAACTGGCATTGCAAGCACTTTGCAGGAGAGCATTCTTTTTTGTAAGCAGATTAAGCTGCATTAAAGTGAGGTTGGAAATTGGGAAATACCAGCGTGTGCCAGATGTGTTCCAGATCTTCTTCCTAAATAACTGAAAGAACGTCATTCATCTCTATGTGTTTTTAGAAGGCCTGAGTCTTTGCCGGTTGGCTGTGGTCTGCAGATTGTGTGGTCAGTCAGTCAGTTGACAGTTGGAGAGAGAATCTAGTAGTGTGGGAGGGTGCAGACTCCAAATTCTGGCCTCCTGATTGTGTTTCAGACCAGTTCGAGAATATCAAGCTTCTGATTCTTTCGGCCCAAATCTGACCGTAATCTAATAGTGTATACTGGTCAGCAACCATGCTGCCTAATGCCAGGCGTGGGCTAAAGGGGTATAAATCCCCCCAACATTGAGCTGTGGAGCAGTGGAAGAGCTGTGTTCACTGACATGATGGATCATGGTGCTCCCTCCACTACTTTTGGGTTGAGCTGGGGAGTTGGGGTTGAGGTGGGGTGGTGATCATCCAACATCGCGATCGCGATAGATCGCTAACTTTCTTGTTGCTGAATGCAATCAAATCCTCACAGCAATGGTCCTCCAAAAACAATCTACATACAGTTACTCCAACAAAAGCAGGATAATACCCTTGATTTAGGAAGAAATGATGAACAAGCAGGTGTCCCAATACTTTTGTCCGTATAGTCCGTATACATGCAGTACTTCTCCACAAGCAGCAAATGCTTCTGTGCGTTCAGTGCAGTTACAGTAGGGCAACTCTCCCTCGCCCTTCGCAAATAAATACTCATTAAGACAAATTAGATTTGGGATGCTTGGTGATGCATGATAATGAGGGAGTATTTTGAGGCCAAATTCTGGCAGACGGGAGCGACGCAAACAGGGCGAATAGCACACTAGTCAGCAGGGTCCATCTGCAGTTAGACTAGCCCTTGATCGACCTCAGTGACCCATGGCTTAGAGGAAGAGATAGTATTACACTTTTTTGTCTCCAGCAGAGCTCTGTTAATGAGAGTAGGCTGTACTGCAGAACTTTCCAGAAGAAAGACCCCCAGACTGATATTATAATACTGTCTTACCAAGGGCTGCCTTGTGCAAATGTTAGTTCTGTGAAGTTTCAGGCCTACAGTCTGGGTAGGTCCCCTAGGTGCCTCCAAAACAGCTCTGACCATCAAGGCATGGACTCCACAGGACATAGCCAGCAATACTTTTCTCAGCAGTTTGTGCTATGTAGCTCTTCTGTGGTTAACCTTCGCCTTACATGCACATCAATCAGGACCCCCAGTCGCCCTTCCTTGAAGCTTCCTTGACCACTTCATACAGGAAACTCCCCACAAGACCTTTCTGATGTTTTGGAGATGTTCTGACCAGTCCAGTCATCTAGATATCACAATTTCAAGGTCAGCCAGTTCCTGAAGATGTATATCAGAAACAGGTATTGTGGGATGTTTTAGGTGTGCAGTGAAGGACAACCAGGGGTCATGGGCCCCCGTGGCGCCATTGACGAGATCCATTGAGGCTCCTCCTCACAACTTACAGGACTTAAAGAAGGATCTGCTGCTAACGTATTGATGCCAGATACCACAGGACACCTTCAGAGCTCGTCTGGAGAAACAAGCCTTGGATTTGGTGGTACAAGGGGGCCTACACAATCTTAGGCAGGTGGTTTTAATGTTTTGGCTGATTAGTGTAATGTACAATGTACTGTAAATAGGGGAAATCTTCTTTAGCAAATTTCATGTTCCATTTTTGCTGGTAAAAAAAAAATTTGGTACCATTTGGGTGTGTTTACCTTCAGCTCTGTGTTCAACGATGGGCCCTCCTTGGTGTGAAGAGCAGAATTTTGCCTAATTATAAGAGCATACACTTGAAGAAGCTCTAGGATCAGTTGTGTTTATATTCATATAACGTGTGTACATATGGGATACCATTTCTAGAGGTTCTTCTGGCAGTTCTTCTGAGCCAGTCATGCTGTCTTCCCATGTGGCCTCTCGGATCTTCTCTCCACTCGTTTCTGGCCAGACTCCAAGCCTGGTTTATGTTCATCCGGAGCTCGGGTTCTTAGGAAGCCCAGTTTCAAGATTCTACCACAAATGAGAGAGAGAGAGAGAGAGAGAGAGAGAGAGAGAGAGAAATGCTTGTGTGTGTTGGTTGGACTTTCTCCCCCAGACATTCTTCTGGGACATTTTTGGCTCAGCACAAGCTCTGTGCTTCCAGACCTTATTCTTCTCTTACTGTGAGTGTGTGTGTGTGTGTGTGTGCTTTACATAGACAGTATTCTGTTCTTCATCCTCGTCCCTGCAGGGGTCATTAAGATCTCTATTACAAAATACAGAATGAAAAAAGACTCCATATCAAAGGAGATGATTGAGTGAGTCCAGTTTAACTGGCGGCACCGAAATGAAAATACAACACACATGTGGCCTAATAGAGCTTCATAATTTCTATGAACGCAGAGTTTCCTAGAAGTCATTTTCTGAGTAAAACCATTGCGTGGAGCGTTAAAAATTATTTTTCAACCCATGAACATAAACTATAAATGTATATACTTACAGTATTAATAAAAAACATGATCAGCTGACCAGCCAAAACATTAGCACCACATGCCTAATATTGAGTAGGTCCCCCTATGTGCTGCCACAACAGATCTGACCCTTCGAGGCATGGACTCCTGTAAGTCCTGTAGGTTGTGAGGTGAGGCCTCCATGAATGAGCATCAATGAGCCTTCGGTGCCCATGACCCTGTCGTCGGTTGCTCTTTCTTGGTCCACTTTTGGTAGGTACTGACCACTGCATACGTAGCTCTTCTGTGGAATCGGACCACACAGGTTAGCCTTCGCCTTACATGCACATCAATCAGGACCCCCAGTTGCCCTTCCCTGAAGCTCTTTTGGTAGGTACTGACCACTCACTCCATACAGGAAACTCCCCACAAGTCCTGCCTGATGTTTTGAAGATGTTCTGACCCAGTCGTCTAGACAGCACAATTTCAAAAACAGTTCCAGTTCCTAAAGATATATATCAGAAACAGGTATTGTGGGGTGTTCCAGGTGTGCAGTGGTCAGTACCTACCAAAAGTGCTCCAAAGAAGGACAACTAGGGGTCATACAAAAAAAAAAAAAAAAATCCCATGAGACCTGCCTGATGATTTGGAGATGTTCTGACCCAGTCAGAAGTTTCCCAGAGAAAATAATTTAACCCATGAACATAAACTATAAATTATATTTAGAGTATAAAAAGTCAACAATCAGCTGACCAGCCATAACATTAGTACCATCCTAATATTGAGGAGGTCCCCTTATGTGCTGCCACAACTGATCTGACCATTCGAGACATGGATTCCTTTAAGTCCTGTAAGACAGAATGAGCCTTAGATGTCCATGACCCTGTCATTGGTTGCTCTTTCTTCGACCACTTTTAGTAGGTACTGACCACTGCATATATATTGAGTAGGCCCTTCTTGTGCTGCCACAGCGAATCTGACCATTCGTGGCATGGACTTTGGAAATCAACCTCGGAAATTATCCAGTGGCACCAAGACTAATGTTAACTGCAGATCCTTTAGGTTCTGTAAGTTGTGAGCTGGGGCCTCCATGAATGAGCATCAATGAGTCCTAGGTGCCCAAGACCCTGTCGCTGGTTATCTATTGGTAAATACTGACCAGATATCTATTGGTAAAAACCCAAAAGACCTGCCTGGTGTTTTGGAGATGTTCTGACCCAGTCAGACGTTTGCCAGAGAACATCTAGACAGAGACCAGGACTTTAGACAGATGAATCTTGAGGCTTGCCCTGATGCTTTCATGGGGTGTGCTATTCTTTTTTACATGACCGTATCTAAGCCTTTCTTATGAAGATTAGCTGTCCTAATGTCTGTACCAGTAGTGTGACTGAAATAGTATGATCTTCTCCTACATGGGGTGTTCCCTCTGTACAGTGGTCAGAACCTAACAAAACTCACTAATGTGATCCATGGAGGCCCCACCTCACAACGTAGAGGACTAGACAGGATCTCCTGCTAACATTGTGGTACCAGATACTACAGATCCTTCCATGCCACAGTGGGTCAGGGCTGTTTGGGTGGCATGAGGGGGACTGCACTACATGCAAGTGGTTTTAATGTTATGGCTTAGTTTGAAGACATCTCCAAATTTTAGATTTTCAGCATTTTTTTATTAACAAACATTATTTCCCAGTAAATACACTACATGGACAAAAGTATTGGGACACCTGCTCATTCACTGTTTCTTCTAAAAAATCAAGGGTCTTGAAAAAAGGAGTTCATCCTGCTATAAACTATAGTACATGGTCTTTTCCTGTCAACTGGACCCGGTTACCGCAGCCGTGACACACCTGATTCCACTCAGCCAATGCAATGTACCTGATTCAGTTTAGCAGGTAATTATGAAGCCCACAGTGAGCTGAGCTCAATAGGAGCAGGGAAAACACAACCATGTGTAGTGCAAGAGGTCCAAGGCCTGGAAGAGTTAGAGCCTTGGTGCAAATCTCAGGCCTTTATTCCCACTCATCACTGAGGCTCTTATATAACCAGTTCCAGGATCTGTATTCTGACGTGTGCTAACTTCAGGGCACACTGTGTAGATTCCAGATCAATCGTGTATGATGTCAGACAGATTTCTGTAGCATACAGCGATCTGCCATTACATTAAAACCGATGACAAGTTAAAGTGAAAGTAATAACATTGTGGCACCTGTCAAAAGGTAGGATATACACAATAGGCAGCAAGCGAACAGTCAGCTGGAAGAAGGAACAATGGCCAAGCGTAAGAATCTGAGCCACTTGGACAAGAGCCAAACTGTGCTGGCTAGACGACTGACTGGGTCAGAACATCTCCAAAACATCAGGCTGGTCGTGTGGGGTGTTCCCTCTGTACAGTGGTCAGAACCTAACAAAACTCACTAATGTGATCCATGGAGGCCCTACCTCACAACGTAGAGGACTAGACAGGATCTCCTGCTAACATTGTGGTACCAGATACTACAGATCCTTCCATGCCACAGTGGGTCAGGGCTGTTTAGGTAGCATGAGGGGTCTGCATTACATGCAAGTGGTTTTAATGTTATGGCTTAGTTTGAAGACATCTCCAAATTTTAGATTTTCGGCATTTTTTTATTAACAAACATTATTTCCCAGTAAATACACTACATGGACAAAAGTATTGGGACACCTGCTCATTCACTGTTTCTTCTAAAAAATCAAGGGTCTTGAAAAAAGGAGTTCATCCTGCTTTTGTTTGAGTGACTGTCTCTACTGTCCAGGGAAGACTTTGCTGTGAGAATTTGATTGTATTCAGTGACAAGAGCTTTGGTGAGGTCAGGATGTTGGATAATCACCTCCCCCCCAAACCTTCTCATCCCCAACTCCCCAACTTCTCCTAGAAGACTAAGACTAGATGGCGCACCAACCATCATCCCAGAGAGCACAGTTCTCCCACTGCTCCACAGCTCAATGCCGGGGGGCTTCATTCCCCTCTACTGACATGGTGCTAATATGCTCTACTGGCTGTACAATTAGCAGTACTTCTTTACAGGGACTACACGATCTGTGTGTGCGCGTGCATTTGCACATCTGTGTCAGCAAAGGGTGCTGAATGCATTTATCAGAAGGGGTGTCCACAAACATTTGGACATATAGTGTACTATCTGTACATCTTCATCCTCAGTGTGAGTGCTGCTGTTTGTAAGAGGAAATTCTAAAAGTGGGATCGTACAGCTGAGCTGGTCTGGCTTGGCGCTTGCTGCTGAGAGAAGAAGGTGCCCTTTGTGTGTCGGATGATTGAAAACGTCCCCGTTCATCCTTTCTTGGTTAGACGCCAAAGGAGGAAAAATAGCCGTGTAAGAGTTGTCATTTGGGCCCTGCACACATCACAGGGCCGGGCACAGCCACGGGCAGGAAACAGAGGGGCAACAGACTAGGAAAACAATGGAAACCGCAAAATCTGTGCGAGAATCTGGTTGGCAAATGCCACAAACTGTATGGCTGCTGAAATGAATGCCAGTCATGAAAGCCATGCTTAATAGTTTGACTTAATTTTTTTCTGGAGAAGCATTTTATAGTTAGAGACCCATTAAAATCCCTTTCTCTACGTATTTAATGGCATTCCTTTATTGCCTGAAGTAAATGAGTTGGTAAATATAACCTCAGGCTTTTAAGGTGCTCCAGAATTTATTTATCTCGGAATAGTTCAATAACGAGAATTCGGTATATGGACGTCACAAATTCCCAATTAGTCAATTCCAATTGCCAATTTAAAAACCCCACAACATAAAACCTAGACTGACTCCACTATTCCCAGCGTTTCCTGAAAGCCAGAGCAGCTCTGAGGGTGCTAGGCTAAAAGCTAACCTGGCTGAATGGCTACAGTCTCTTCAGCGAGCTAACTGCACAGTATACCAACAGGACAGCAACACTATTCCATACGACTCAGAAACAATAAAAATACAATTTAAAAACAATAAGTGTTCTTTATTAGAGTGCTATGCTATGCTAAGCTAAGCTTAGCTATGCTATGCCATGCAGCTATGGGTTGTCACAGAGCTGTAAATCAGCCAATAAAAGCACTTTGTAAAAGGAAAATCAGTGTTTTATTATACTGAGGCAAGCGATGCTAACACCACAGTAGAGATGCAATGCTGTGATAACAATGCCAACGCCATGATAGTGATGCTAAAACCACAATAGTGATGCTAATGGCCAGTAGTGATGCTATACCGTGATAACGATGCTAACACCATGATAGTGATGCCAACGGCACAGTAATAATACTATGTCATGATAACTCTGCTAACACCATGATAGTAATGCTAACGCCACAGTAGTGATACTATGTTGTGATAACAATGCCAACGCCATGATAGTAATGCTAACGCCACAGTAGTGATACTATGTTGTGATAACAATGCCAACGCCATGATAGTAATGCTAACGCCACAGTAGTGATACTATGTTGTGATAACAATGCCAACGCCATGATAGTAATGCTAACACCACAGTAGTGATACTATGTTGTGATAACAATGCCAACGCCATGATAGTAATGCTAACACCACAGTAGTGATACTATGTTGTGATAACACTGCTAATGCCATGATAGTGATGCTAACACCACAGTAGTGATACTATGTTGTGATAACAATGCCAACGCCATGATAGTAATGCTAACACCACAGTAGTGATACTATGTTGTGATAACACTGCTAATGCCATGATAGTGATGCTAACACCACAGTAGTGATACTATGTTGTGATAACACTGCTAATGCCATGATAGTGATGCTAACACCACAGTAGTGATACTATGTTGTGATAACAATGCTAACGCCATGATAGTGATGCTAACACCACAGTAGTGATGCTAATGGCATGGCAGCCATGCTGACAACATGGTAGTGATGTTGGGCAGGGCTAATGCTATCGCTACAGACTTTGACATGCCGCAGTCTTCACCCCACTTCCTTTTACAGTTGTATTTCAAACTAGGAGACCCAACCTCAGCTTACCGGCAAAGTGTAGCGTTCAGACCGTCAGTATGGAAAAATGTCTTTCTAGGAAAACGAGAGGTTCGTCGGTCAGTCAGTAAGTCGGTCAGTCACTCAGTCGGTCAGTCAGTCAGTTAAAGCAAATGGTTGGTGATGATTCAGGGAAACAAGCCTTTTGTGTGCGTCTTTTAAAACAACGCCGTCAAGCTGAAATCATACCTGGCCGGAAAATACTTGTGTAGTCTTGTGTACCCGGGCATGTTTCAGAGTTTCTGGGCAGGCAGGGGGTCTCTGTGTTTGTGGAACTGAGGGCCTTCCTGCTGAGAAAATAGCCGTCTTGCCCCAGGCCTTACAGCGCTAAGCAAACAGCAGAAAGCACCGCAGACGTGGTGCTTTTAGACTCAACCCCCAGAGCCTCCACCAGAAGTAGAACATGGCCAGTGTTCACAAAGGAGAGTTCGAAAACATGACTGAGATAAATGAGCATGTTCTATGACTAGGATTACAGCCTTGTAGTTTCTTGGGCCTGAAATCACAGTTACAGTTTCCCCAGACCATGAGCCAAGACATGTTTAGAGCCTGCTGTTTGCTTCTTTAGATCTATAGGGAACACGTTTATATCCCAAAGCTAAAACCGTAGTAGCAGCAATTTCTGAGCTTGACCCAGCTTTTGGAGATCCACTGGATGCTGATAAGGGTTCATCATCTTCTATACAAAGTCTTTTCTCCGTGGACGGCAGGTTAACAGTGCAAATTAACAGCTAGAGTAGTTAGCCTATTTAGTAATAAAGCCACACCAGACCCAGCCATGCCAAACTATATGGACAAAAGCATTGGGACACCTGCTTATTTCTTCTTTCTTCTGAGACCAGGGGGATTAAAAGAGTTGATCCCGTTGAGCCTTTTGCTGGAGTAACTGTCTCTGCTGTCCATGGAAGAAGGCTTTGGAGGATTTGATTACATTTACCAACAAGAGTGTTAGACAAGAGCGTCTGGATGTTGGATGATGATCAACACCCAACCTCATCTCCAACTCACCAGCTCATCCCAAATGTAGTAGATGGACCATCAATCATTCCAGAGAGCACAGTTCTTCCACTGCTGCACAGCTCAATGCTGGGGGCGTTATACCCCTCTAGCCCACGCCTGGCATTAGACATAGCTGTGTATGCAACTGATGCCACCCAGAAGGGGTGTCCACAAACATGGACATGGACATACAGTGTATTAGACCACAGAGTACCTTTCTCTACAGGAATAACACTAATTCAGTCTTTCCATCAGTCTCAAAGTATGTCAGTTTAGGTATATTGGTGCATTCCTGGTGCCTCTACCTTTATCTGATCTGCCGGCGGAATTAGAGGAAATAAGTAATATCGAGGGCCTCCAGAAACCCACAAGAGATTGCTGTTCAGATGATATCTGTGGGCAAAGAACGTGGTCTGGAGGTCTGTTTAGAATGAGAGGTAATGGCAGTAATGAACGTCATTTAAACCCATCATAACCGAGTGCTGTTTGTATGCCTTGCTCTGTCCACTCAGATGGGAGGAGCTCTTTCTAACTCTCGTGTATGAGGGCTTAGGCCTAAAGTCATGGTTCGGCCAAAAAATCAAGTTTGCACAATCTCTAGGTTTAACTCAATGTAGTCAATCAACCCAGTCATGTTTGGGGGGTCTGACCTTTGCTATGTTAGTTTTGCAGTAGCTTGCTAATGTGGCTTCTGGTACTGTTATCTATACCATTATAATTAATAGGGGCCAACAGAGGTCGAGGTACACTACATGGACAGAAGTGCCAGCTTTTGGAGATCCGCTGGATGCTGATGAGGATCCATCGTCTTCTACACAAGGTCTTTTCTCGTGGACGACAGGTTAACAGTGCTAATTAACAGCTAGAGTAGTTAGCCTAGTTAGCAAAAAAAAAAAAGCCCTACCAGACCCAGCCATGCTAAACTATATGGACAAATGTATTGGGACACCTGCTCATTCCTTGTTTCTTCTAAGACTAGGGGGATTAAAAGAGTTGATCCTGCTTTTGCTGGAGTAACTGTCTCTACAGTCCAAGGAAGAAGGTTTTTTTTTTACTAGATTTTTACTAGGAGGAGCATTGCTGTGAGGATTTGATTGCATTCAGCAGCAAGAGCGTCAATGGGGTCAGGATGTTTGATGATCAGCACCTCATCTCATCATCCCCAACTCCCCAACTCATCCCAAAAGTATTGGATGGAGCACCACCACCATCCATCATTCCAGAGATGGACACAGTTCTTCCACTGCTCCACAGCTCAATGCTAGGGGGCTTTATACCCCTCTACTAGCCCACGCCTGGCATTAGGCAGCATGGTGCCAATAGGTTGATGTTTATTACTGGTGGTGGGGCCTGGTTTGGGGTTTGCGGGCTAAACAGTGTAAATGAGGTTTTATTGAGGTGTACCAGAGCTGCCCATCAGACAGTGCCAGATTTACACTGGAGCTGATGGAAACAGCACCAGAAATAGGCCTTCAGCACTGAAGGGGGTGCTGATATCACACCACATCACACACACATCAGCTGACCATCACACCACTGGCCAGCTCTCTGCCTCACTCTCTCTCTCTCTCTCTCTCTCTCTCTCTTTCTCTCAAGTTGCCACATAACATCAGGTGATAATGGTTCTGGCTTTTAAATGAATTCGCTGTTGTCTTACATAACCTGTTAAAAAAGGACACACATGATCAAATGCACTGTGAGTATTTCCTAATCATGGAGTCTAAGACATGTGCTTATGCTTAGTCAACAGGCTTGTGCTAAAGTGTATCATTGGCTTATTCTGGTAGGTTGTTTCAGACGGTCTAAGCTGGTCCTTGTTTGACAAGGTGACCCGAAAGCCGTCATTCAGGCCAATTTTACAGCCTATTTTAGCAAGCCAGTTGGTTACACTGGTCATACCATCAAAATAAGCAGCTAAACCAAGAGCATACTTTATGCTAGTGAGCCAATTGGTCATGCTGGTCAATCATCACCAGGTTAATTATACTGGAAGACCAGCTAAACCATCAGAATGAGCAGCTAAACCAGCTAAACCAAGAGCATACCCTATGCTAGTGATTCAATTGGTTAAACTGGTTGCCAGTTTGACCTCAGCTAGTTTAAATAGAGAAAAAATTCAAAGATCCTCTAATCTTAGACTCTACTAAACACAAGTCAATATGGAGACCATAATACTCTACTCTTCACCCAAGTGGTTGGTGAGCTACCACACCACATGGGAGACTGGGGTTCGATTCCTGGTCTGGGTGACTATGCTGCACTACACCAATAAGAGTCCTTGGGCAAGACTCCTAACACTACATTGGCCTGCCTCTGTAATATGAGTAACCTTGTAAATCGCTCTGGATAAGAGCGTCAGCTAAATGCCATAAATCAGAAGAGGAGGGTCTTCAGTCTGGGTTTGAAGACAGCGAGAGTTGGACTCCCAGGGGAAGTTCATTCCACCACTTCAGAAAAAAGTCTGGACGCTCGTCTTCCGTGGATCTTAAAGGATGGCGGGTCGGGCCGAGCCGTGCTGGAAGGGCTCCTGGTGCAGATCAGCTTTTGACCACGGAGAAAACTAAAAACGGACAAAACTGGAGATACATGGTTTTACACAGTATACTTTGGGACAGTACATAACATTAATTACACATTGTCTATGTTGCCTGGTGGTGAATGTGTGTGTGTGTGTGTGTGTGTGTGTGTGTTTATACAGTATTCTACACCTCATTTCGTGATTGTACCTGGGATTGATGCCGGCACTTGCACTAGCAGAGATTCCTCGTACGTTTGGTGCTTGGCGAATAAAAGGAGCCTGATTGTGAATAAATGAGAGTAAATTGAAGCATCTGGCAGATCTGACGGAGTCTGCCTCCCAGAGACGCGCTCAGAGCATGAACCAGAGCTCAGAGCTGATCCCTCAAAGTTAAAGAAGTTACAGAGTGAAGGTCTGCGAGTTTGTTGTTGTGCTGTGGCGTCATTATGTAGTATAAGGTGTTAGAGTCCAGATGTATTCCATTACGTCCAATTGCTCTCTCACTCTCACTCACGTTTTCTCTCTCTCGCTCTCACACACACACCCCACACACACTGTACGCACATTAACATCTCTATGAAAGGAGTCTGTGTTTCCACTTTTATTTTCCACTGAATACACAAACCTGTTGCAGGCAAACAGGAACTTTCAGAGCCTTCGGGGGAGCACTGTCTCATACGCAAGCCTCTGTTTATTTATTTATTTACTTACTTACTCATTTAAGTCATTAAAACTCATGCTTGCATGAACCACAACCACTTTCAGGCTCACTTTATATTAAATGTCTGTAATAACTGTGTAGTTACACAGTAACAGCCATGTAATAGCAGTGTAACTACTGGCGCTCTAATTGTTGATACAGCTGCATGACAGCAGTACAGCTTCTGTGAGCATACACACGTCTATCAGCTTTAGTTAGTCTCAAAAGTGAGGTGGGGAGATGGGGATGGGGTGGGGTGGTGATCATCCAACATCCCGACCTCTTTAACGCTATTGTTGCTGAATGCAATCAAATCCTAACAGCAATGCTCCTCCAAAATCTAGCAGAAAGCCTTCTTCCCTGCACAGTAGAGACAGCTACTTCAATAACAGCATGCCCTTGATTTCAGAAGAAACAATGAAGGAGCAGGTGTCCCAATACTTTTGTCTAAATATTGTATGTATTGAAAGTGTATACTGGTGAGTTTGTGTCACGTGACCTTTAGCTCACAGCGCTGTGGTGAGCAGATCTGGGGGAGTGTTGCTGCAGTGGTGAACTCAGTGAACTCTTTTGTAAAACACTGATTGAAAATGTTGTGCCGTAAAACTTCACATACCTTTGACTGCTCCCTGCTGAAGTATGAGATGATTGGTGTGTGTGTGTGTGTATGTGTGTGTGTGCGCGTATGTATGGCCTGAAGGCAAGCCTAGTGCTTACGCAGCAATGAAAACACTCCCCTGGTTCACACTGTATTGCATACATTCAGGAAGGTGAGGGGAGTGTGGAGAACGTTTAGAGGAACAGTAATGGTGTTAAGCAGCCGCGCTGCTGGAAGCTGTGTGTGTTTGTGTGTGTGTGTGTTTGTGTGTATGTTTGTGTGTGTGTGTGTTTGTGTGTGTGTGTGTTTGTGTGTATGTTTGTGTGTGTGTGTGTGTGTGTTTGGTATTTAGGAGTGATCGAGGAGTGTGTAAATAATAATAAAAACAGCACAGTCCCTCACTGACCCCTCTCTTCACTCACTAATGAGCAGCTCAAGACGTCAGACTTTCTGACGTTCCGTCGTCCGTCCTTCCTTCTTTCTTTCTTTCTCTCTTTAGATTTTCTTTCTTTCTTTCTCTCTTTAGATTTTCTTTCTTTCTTTAGATTTTCTTTCTTTCTTTCTCTCTTTAGATTTTCTTTCTTGCTTGCTTTAGATTTTCTTTCTTTCTTGCTTTAGATTTTCTTTCTTGCTTGCTTTAGATTTTCTTTCTTGCTTGCTTTAGATTTTCTTTCTTTCTCTCTTTAGATTTTCTTTCTTTCTTTCTCTCTTTAGATTTTCTTTCTTTCTTTAGATTTTCTTTCTTTCTTTCTCTCTTTAGATTTTCTTTCTTGCTTGCTTTAGATTTTCTTTCTTTCTTGCTTTAGATTTTCTTTCTTGCTTGCTTTAGATTTTCTTTCTTTCTTGCTTTAGATTTTCTTTCTTTCTTTAGATTTTCTTTCTTTCTCTCTCTCTTTAGATTTTCTTTCTTGCTTGCTTTAGATTTTCTTTCTTTCTTGCTTTAGATTTTCTTTCTTTCTTGCTTTAGATTTTCTTTCTTTCTCTCTTTAGATTTTCTTTCTTTCTTGCTTTAGATTTTCTTTCTTTCTCTCTTTAGATTTTCTTTCTTTCTTGCTTTAGATTTTCTTTCTTTCTCTCTTTAGATTTTCTTTCTTTCTCTCTTTAGATTTTCTTTCTTTCTTTCTCTCTTTAGATTTTCTTTCTTTCTTTCTCTCTTTAGATTTTCTTTCTTTCTCTTTTTAGATTTTCTCTCTTTCTCTCTTTAGATTTTATTTCTTTCTTTCTCTCTTTAGATTTTCTTTCTTTCTCTCTTTAGATTTTCTTTCTTTCTTTCTCTCTTTAGATTTTCTTTCTTTCTTTCTCTCTTTAGATTTTCTTTCTTTCTTTCTCTCTTTAGATTTTCTTTCTTTCTCTTTTTAGATTTTCTCTCTTTCTCTCTTTAGATTTTATTTCTTGCTTTAGATTTTCTTTCTTTCTCTCTTTAGATTTTATTTCTTTCTCTCTTTAGATTTTCTTTCTTTCTTTCTCTCTTTAGATTTTATTTCTTTCTCTTTTTAGATTTTCTTTCTTTCTCTCTTTAGATTTTCTTTCTCTCTTTCTCTCTTTAGATTTTATTTCTTGCTTTAGATTTTCTTTCTTTCTTTCTTTCTTTCTTTAGATTTTCTTTCTTTTTTTTAGATTCTCTTTCTTTCTCTCTTTAGATTTTCTTTCTTGCTTTAGATTTTCTTTCTTTCTTTCTTTAGTTTTTCTTTCTTTCTTTCTTTAGTTTTTCTTTCTTTCTTTCTTGCTTTAGATTTTCTTTCTTTCTTTCTTTAGTTTTTCTTTCTTTCTTTCTTTAGTTTTTCTTTCTTTCTTTCTTTCTTTCTTTAGATTTTCTTTCTTTCTGTAGACTTTTCTTTCTTTACATTTCTTTTTTTAGATGTTCTTTGTCATTAGATTTTCTTTCTTTAGATTATTATCTTTAGATTTTCTTTCTTTGGATTTTTATCTTTACATTTACTTTCTTTCTTGAGATTTTATTCCGTTAGATGTCCTTTCTTTCATAAGATTTTCTTTCTTATACTTTTCTTTCTTTGTACTTATATAAGTATACATTTAAATATATTTTACTTTCTTTCCTACTTTCTTTTCCTTTTGACTCTCACTTTGTCTCTTTCTTCTCTTCTTTCAGAGGTTTCTTGTGCTCTTTCTCTCTGTCCCCTCCTGTCTTTTCAATTTGTCCTTCACTTTTTGCTCATTTCTCTCTCTCTCTCTCTCTCTCTCTCTCTCTCTTTGTTATGTAACAGGGAACATTATCCTGCATCTCTGAGGCTTTGAAGTTGAGGGCTGAATGGGCGGGGCTTCTCATGATTCTTTAGTTCAAGGGTTGTTGTTAGTTACTGTTGCTAAAGCGACCTTCCAGTTGCCCCCCTGTGAGCCCCATTTTCTCTCTCTCTCTGCAGTGTTGTTAGCCCCCTACCCCTGCTTCAGACACGCTCATACACTCGGCTCCTGTGGGAGATTGGGTTTCCAAGTTTCTCTCGCTGGTGACGGCAAACCACCTCACTCTCACTGTCCTGCTGCCATTCTCAGGAAAAGTCTTTTTTTTAATCACAGTGTCCGATAACACCCAAACATGCTCCTCTTAGCCACAGAACTGCTCCTGTAGTAAGCCTGATTGGGCCTGGGCCTCAGATTTGGGTCTGGTGGAGGTCTGTTTGTGTTCCCAAATGTAAAAGACACTTTACAGCCCTTAAGCGGCAACAGGGTTCTGTTTTAGGTTGCTTTTGCAAGAAAAAAAATATTAATGAATTGTTCCTCTTATAGTTTATATGATAAATGATCACTGTCCTTTTTTATTAGTATCCGTTATTGATTTATAATTGTTGTTGTATTTTGCTTTGCATTTTTAATGCTGTTATTTTAACTCAGACCCTGGACATAAGCCCACATTTCATTTCTTCACCTTCATAACTGCATTAGTCTCATAAATAACATCAGTGTTATAGATAAATAGACAGACAGACAGTTATATAGATAGACAGATAGATAGATAGACAGACAGACAGACAGTTATATAGATAGATAGATAGATAGATAGACAGACAGACAGTTATATAGATAGACAGATAGATAGATAGACAGACAGTTATATAGATAGATAGATAGATAGACAGACAGACAGTTATATAGATAGACAGATAGATAGATAGACAGACAGACAGTTATATAGATAGATAGATAGATAGATAGATAGAGATAGACAGATAGATAGATAGATAGATAGACAGATAGATAGATAGATACAGACAAACAGACAGACAGTTTTATAGATAGACAGACAACCAGATACAGACAGACAGTTATGTAGATAAACAGATAGACAGGCAGACAGATAGACAGACAGAGACAGACAGACAGATAGATAGATAGATAGATAAATAGAGAGACAGACAGCTAGATAGTTAGATAGATAGACAGACAGACAGACAGATACAGACAGACAGATAGTTATATAGATAGACAGACAGACAGTTATATAGATAGATAGACAGACAGATTCAGACAGACAGATAGTTTTATAGATAGATAGACAGACAGACAGACATATAGATAGATTGATAGTTATATAGATAGACAGACAGACAGACAGAGACAGACAGACAGACGAATAGATAGACAGACAGATAGATTGATAGATAGATACTTTACTAATCCCGAAGGAAATTTAGCAGCCAGTAGCAATTGCACAATACAGCACTGTAATACAATACAATAATTATACACAATAATAATAACAATAACTAGAATAAATATAAAAATTATGCATTTGAAACCAACTGGAGATGAAAGGCAGTGCAGTTATAAAGAATAAAGAATAAGCCCTAAAATAGAACCCTGTGGGACTCCTCAATATGCTAAACCATTCATAGTGGTTTCTGCATTAGGACTAATGACAGAATGCTAAATTTAGTGTTCACAAGGTAAAGGCAAATGTTATTATGGAATATGAATATAATCTTTTTACATGATGAATAAACCAATAGAAACAGTCCAAAATCACATGGAATAAAGTCGTTTATATTTGTCCTTCTGTTCTAAGCTTCCTGTGTGAGGTTTCTGTTTTTGCTTCTATGTATCGGTCATGTCCTGTGTTGTGCTGTGGTAAAGCCAATCAAAGACAAACGACTGGACATTTCCTGCCAGCACTTACAGTACTTATCTGACTCAATAACAATTTGACCACACTGGCATGTTTGGGTAGTGATAGCTATCTTTAAACCCAGATGTTTATCATGCTTTGAATTTGAAGAGAGGTTCTTCTTGTGGGTACGGGCTTTTTCTGTGGAAAGAAAGCGCATCTTTTTTTTTTTTTGACACCAGGAACGCAGCCTCAAATCTTTTTACATTAACGATACAATAAATTCTATAATTAATATATAATTTATATTTCTATAATCTAAAAGTAAGCAATTATCCAATGAGTTATCTAAATGTGTCTAAAAGGCCTTATAGTGAAGTCTGTCCATAGCGATAGAATGCAGACCTCACTCAGCACTGCTACCACGACATTAGCGTCGCCATCACTACATTTTTGTTGTAGCATTAGCATCACTATCACTACATTTTTGTTGTAGCATTAGCATCACTATCACTACATTTTTGTTGTGACATTAGCATCACTATCACTACATTTTTGTTGTGACATTAGCATCACTATCACTACATTTTTGTTGTAGCATTAGCATCACTATCACTACATTTTTGTTGTAGCATTAGCATCACTATCACTACATTTTTGTTGTAGCATTAGCATCGCTATCACTACATTTTTGTTGTAGCATTAGCATCGCTATCACTACATTTTTGTTGTAGCATTAGCATCGCTATCACTACATTTTTGTTGTAGCATTAGCATCGCTATCACTACATTTTTGTTGTAGCATTAGCATCGCTATCACTACATTTTTGTTGTGACATTAGCATCGCTATCACTACATTTTTGTTGTAGCATTAGCATCGCTATCACTACATTTTTGTTGTAGCATTAGCATCACTATCACTACATTTTTGTTGTGACATTAGCATCACTATCACTACATTTTTGTTGTGACATTAGCATCACTATCACTACATTTTTGTTGTGACATTAGCATCGCTATCACTACATTTTTGTTGTAGCATTAGCATCACTATCACTACATTTTTAATGTAGCATTAGCATCGCTATCACTACATTTTTGTTGTAGCATTAGCATCACTATCACTACATTTTTAATGTGGCATTAGCATCGCTATCACTACATTTTTGTTGTAGCATTAGCATCACTATCACTACATTTTTGTTGTAGCATTAGCATCGCCATCACTACATTTTTGTTGCAGCATTAGCATTGCTATTAAGGTGTTAGCATCGTTAGCGTAGTGTTAGTATGGCTATCTTGGCATTAGCAGCACTATTGCACCCGCCGTTGGCCTTGCACAGCATCACTACTGCACCGTTAGCATCTCTACCGTGCCGCCCGCCGCGCTCACCAAGCATTGCTAACAGGGTGTTAGCATGTGCACTGTGCCGTGCCGGCTTCGCTGCTGTGTTTTCATCGCTATCACGCTGTTAGCATTGCTACAAGTTGAATGTAAATGACTGTCTATTGAATGTAACGCCACTGCTCCCCACTGCTGAAATGCCAGTGACTTTTCCAGGCAGCCAGAGGCGTCCCAGCAGAACTAGGCTTGCCATGTTTTCTGTTGCTTCTGCATTTCTGTTGTTTCTGCATCTGTTAAAGGCAATTTTCTGAATCTAAATCTGAATCTTAAAGCCCTCAAACAGCCTCTCTCCGAGTGTTTACCTAAGCTGATGCCATCTCGAGCTGATCTATGAGTAGCTTGTTTGAGTCGGTACGGAGAGGGTGACCCTATCTGAGCTGCGGGGGGAGGAAAGCTCCAGGAAAAGCCCTGATAGAGTGTGTGTAAGGCGGTCTGTTGGAGGTGTTGTCCGAGGCCCTGTTTACATGTTTACTGATAGCGGCTCTGCCCTCTCTCAGAGCGGCTGGCCTTACAGTGCTGCTCTGTGTGTGCTGGGCACAGCTGAGTACAGGAGGTCACTGGGCTGGATGTGGTTATCGGTCAGAGGCGTATGAAGGAGGCTGTTGTGAGAGATTTTGGCCCGGTGGCTCAAGTTCTGAAGGCCATCGGCAGGCAAAGGCTTGAAAACATGGGGGAGGAGGATTCAGGATGTATGAGAGGACGTTTCCTGGTGGTGCCCAAGCCCTGACACTTATACGGTCATCTGACAGAATGACAATCCAGCAGCACTAGAACTGTTTGCATAGGAGATCATTTCTTCATACATGCTCTTATTTGTACCATAACTATGCATAATGTCTTAAATGCATTTACTTATTATTGGACAAAAGTTTTGGGACACCTCCTCAATCATTGTTGCCTCCGAAATCAAGGCTATTTAACAAGAGTTTATCCTGCTTTTGTTGGAGTAACTGTCTCTGCTGTCCAGGGAAGAAGGCTTTCTACTAGACTTCGGAGAAGCATTGCTGTGAGGATTAGATTGCATTCAGCAGCGAGAGAATTACTGAGGTTAGGCCACCTCATCAGCCTCAACTCCCCAACTCATCCCGAAAGTATTGGACGGAGCACCAACCATCCATCATTTCAGAGAACACAGTTCTTTCACTGTTTTACAGCTCAACGCTGGGGGGCTTTGTACCCCTCTAGCCCACGCCTGGCATTGGTATTACATTTGCACATCTGTATCAGCTGGATGAATTCATTAGAAGGGATGTCCGCAAACATCTGGACATGTATTTATCTTGGCATAGTTGAATAATGAGAGTTCAGTACATGCTACTGACAAACCGTCAGTTCGACTGACAAACCCCGCCCACTAGAGAAAGCCCTAGGTGGTGTTGTCGAAACTGGACAGCAGCTCATCACCTCCAGACTCTGCTGTCTATGGGAATAAGGCTTTCTACGGGAACCAGGCCTCGTGACCATGACCTTTCCGGTGCCCGTGTCCGCAGAAGGGGAGCTCAGACTTGCCCAATGACGAAGCAAAGGGAGGGCGAGCAAACATAACAGGGATCTATGCTAAGCTAAAATCGAATGCTAGTCGACGCTAGCTTTTACCATCACTTCTCTCTGTCTGGAGTCCCTCAGCTGAACCAAACTGGAGTAAAGTACTGACTCTGGCAGGACCAGAGAAGGCCAAACTTGGGGAAAGTGGGGGCAAGGCTAAAAGCTAACCAGCTACAAAATGTTCAGCTTGCTGCTGCTGCTGCTGGTGCCATAAACCAGCCAATAAAAGCAGAGCAGCCTGTTTCATTGTGAGGCACTATAACAGGGTGGTAAATAGGCTTGGTAAAAGATATCTGAGCCTGTTTTGCCTCCGTCAAAGTCACATGCTTACTATTTATACGTCAAAAATGACTTAAAATACTCTTTAAAAAAACAGTTAAACAGAAAACCAGCCAGTGAATGTGAGTGTGTGTGTGTGTGTGTGGCGGGCGGCAGGCCTTTGAAACGCGAGAAAAGGCAGAAGTAGTGGAGCGTGTCTGGACATGGGGATACAGGGGCCCCAATAAAGGCTTTCCAAACTCTGAGAGGAAACAAAGAGGCTCCCAGAAGCACCCTGAGCAGGCAGAGCTCTCTCTAATGCACTGCAGCAAACTGGCCTGTGGAGGTCTGTTAGTAGAAGTGACTGCCTCTGTCCATTAGAAATCTGCAGTGTGTATTAACTGGGGGGTAAGGGGGGCTATTCTGTAACTGGTTGAACTCTTGTCCCAGTCCTCCTCATGCTAATACAATAACACAATCTGATCATTTCATGTATTTTAATTTGGTTTTACTCACAAATTCTGACATCTGTGGTGTTCAGAGCGCCCCTGATGGAGATGGGGAATAGGTAACCATAGCAAACACAGTGACTGAGGGACATCCAGACTGTGGAAATATGGAAATACTGGTAATCCAGCCCCAGCTGAAGGTCCAAAACATTACATTAAAAATATGCATAATAAATGTCACTGTCCCACAAAAACCTTGTATCTCAGAATATACTGTATGTGTCTGTTTCATCTTTTTTATTTTAATATAATTCAATTCGATTCCAACTAATGTTGTTACAAAGCAGCTTTTCAGAGATCTGGGAAAACTCCCTCAGATTGAGAGGAAAAAACCTTGAGAGGAACCAAAACTCAAAAGGAGAACCTGTCCTCCTCTGGTTGATTCCGGATAGCAAAATAAAAAGCGAAACAGGAAAAACAACAAAACAATATTAAATATATAATTCATGTTATTATTTTATTATTCTTTTAAAAAATCACTTATATTTTCATATTTTAATCTTTTATACGTTTGCCTGACATTCTGTGTTTATTTGTTTAGCCTTGGTTTATTAATCTCCATTTATTTCATATCTATTTTAGTTATTTTGTATCTTTTATTTGTTAATTTTATCAGATCAGATTTACTCTTATTCCTCTACATTACCACGATTTCTTTCTTTTTAATGTTTAAATGTAAATATTTCATTTACCTTTATTGATTTTAGTTGATTACATATTCTCTTACTTTTGAAGCCCTGTTTATTGTAAAATTGTAAAAATGGGGATCACCCATTATGTATTTCCCAAGTAAAAAATAAAGATTGATTAATTGATTGATTAATTGATTGATTGATGGTGTGACCGTGACAAATATGACAATACATGACAAAGGCGTGACAGGAGAATTAACCAATTGGTTTTTGATAGTCAGTGGATGGTACAGTCGCACCAGCAGGGACACATATCATAGCATCATAGCATTTGATATACTTATTATCTTATTATCTTGACATACTGTCTTGTTAATATATATATATATATATATATATATATATATATATATATATATATATATATATATAAACGAGACAGTATCTCAAGATAACGAGACAGTATGTCAAGATAAGATAGTATATCAAAATAATGACACAGTATGTCAAGATAACGAGACAGTATCTTAAAATAATTGAGAGCGTATTTCAAATGTACTGTCTCAAAAGAATGAGATAGTAATGAGACAGTACTGTGACTTATTTTCTAAAAATGACAATAATAATGACTCACTATTTCAAAATAATATAGTATCTCAAATTGACTTAGTATATCATAAAATGAGTATCTCAAATGAATGCGAAATCTCATTATGATCTTATAAGGACATATTATCTCAAAACAATGCCTTAGTCACTTAAAATAGTCTGTTATTTTGAGAATCACAATTTGGAGATCCAGCAGACTCGCTCAACGTGCCATCGCTCTCATTTCTGCGTGTCTTGATTTTGCAAATCAGCTCTAGGAGTACTAAAGGGGTTAAGTTGAGCAGGCAGTTTAAGATGAAGAGAACTGCACTTCCCAATGGAGAGCACTGTTTTATATTTAAAACGTCAGGGTGGAGTTTAGGTGGGAGGAAGATGGGAATGCTTCAGAGAAGCTTCTAATAGTGCACTGTGCAGATGTGACTTGATGTGTTTGGCAGAACGGTGGGCACACAGTGTACCGGCAGCTGAGTGAACTGGTGACAAACTGGACTGAACATTCAGTTTCTTTCTGCCTCAATGTCTTTCTCATAAACACACACACGTAATAACAGCCTGACAAATAACTCTCTGACAGGGAAAAGTTCTCAATGGCCTCTACACACCAGCCAGCATCAGTCATAACTGTAAACCACTGATGTGAAGCAAATAGCATTGATTACCTGGTTCTAATGGCATCTCTCAAGGTCTGGGAAATACATATTAGGCAGCAAGTGAACAGTCTTGAAGTTCTGGAAGGTTCTTGAAGATGGTTTATTGGAAGCTGGAGAAATGAGAGGCAATCTGAGACACTTTGGTAAGAGCCGAACTGTGATGTTCTAGACGACTGACTGGGTCAGAATATCTCCAAAACATCAGACAGGTCTTGTGGGGTGTTCCTGGTATGCAGTGGTCAGTATCTATTAAAGGTTCTTCAACCGTTGAACCAGTGAGGGTCATGGGCGGCCAACGCTCATTGATGTGATCCATGGAGGCCCGCCTCACAGCTTACAGGACTTTAAGGATCTGCTGCTAATGTCTTGCCGCCAGATACCACAGGACACCTTCATAGGTCTTGTGGAGGCCATGCCTTGATGAGTCAGCGCTGTTTTGGTGGTGCAAGGCGGACCTACACAATATTAAGCAGGTGGTTTTAATATTATGGCTGATCTAAATAGTGATAAAGAATTGTAAACGGTTTCAGACAGTGATTGAGTGTGTCCTGTGGCGTAACGCTGATGTGAGAGTAAACTTGGCACATAGAAGGGCCTCTAAAGAGCACATAAAACCTGAGGCATCTTGCACACATGAACAGCAAGCAAATGTCTTTCCTACTGAAAACCACAGTCGCTTTTGTGCTGTCAACTCTTCTAAACTCTTCGTAACACTTCTTAACAGATGTATCTTAATATATTTGTGCTGGATAGATATCAATAAATCATAACAGGTGGATCAGTGATCCTCAACCCTTCTCCAGAACAGCTGAATGCACCCAAAAAAAAATGAATGAATGAAAAGGAATCAAATCATATCATTTTTTTCAAATGATAAGATAGTATCTAAAAATATTCTTAACTATAAGATAGTATCTCATAGTAATGAGACAGTATGTCAAGATAATTAGTTAGTATGTCAAGATAATAAAACAGGATCTCAAAATATTGAGATAGTATGCCAAGATAATGAGACAGTATTTCAAAATAATAAGACAGTATGCCAAGATAATGAGACAGTATCCCAAAATAATAAGACAGTATATCAAGATAATAAGATAGTATCTCAAAATAATAAGACAGTATATCAAGATAATAAGATAGTATCTCAAAATAATGAGACAGTATATCAAGATAATAAGATAGTATCTCAAAATAATGAGACTGTATTTCAAACTTCTCAAAAGAATGAGATAGTAATGATACAGTACTGTTACATAATTTCTAAAAATGACTATAATAATCACTCTATAATGACTATTTCAAAATAATATAGTATCTCAAATTGACCTAGTATGTCATAAAATAAAAGGATCTCAAATGAATGAGTCTCACTATGATCTTATAAGGACATAGTATCTCAACACAACGACTTAGTCACTCGAAATAATGGGACAGTATCTCAAAATTAGATATCTCATTTATAAAATGAGATAATATCTCAATATAATAATACAAAATGAATTATTATCTCAGAGTAATGAGATAAAATTATGAAATAATGAATTTCTCAGAATAATGTCATAGAAAAAAAGAATCAGATAGTGTCTTAAAATAATGAGGTAGTGTATGTTAATGATGTGTATATAATAATAATAATAATGATGTTAAAGCAATTGGCTTAATGTCGAAAAAAATAAATAAATGAGGTATCTGTAATTGATATGAGGTAATCCATAATTACAGGACGCACAGGAACCTGTGGAGCGAAGGTGGGGTGGATGGGTTTATGTTGTTCGGGAGGTTCTCAGAGGTTAAATGAGCAGATCAGAAGGTAAACGCCACTTAGAGAAGATTACTGCTTAAGCAGGACGAATAGATAGAGATCATTAGTGTCTAAGCCCCATTTTACAGAACCTCAGATCAAGTAATACATGTTCCATTTATTTTTGATTTGACGTTTAATCAGTCTTTTAAATGATCTTTCCTTTATTCTGCTCTGATCATCACTTTTTGTTCCAGTGCTGGTATGCTGACTCCGTGCCAGCAACACAAACACACACCAGCCTTAGGCCCACTTCATCAATCTTGGGAATCTAGCCATGACAGGCTGCTGAAATGTGCCAAGTCTGATGAGTTCTGAAAGAGTCGGTAAACTGGGTTACAATCAAAACACGGCAGCACATTTCCAGCGTCGCCTTTTGTCCACATTCTATTCTGGGGATGAAGAGGGGCCGCTGTCGTGCAGCTCGCTGGAGGAGGCACAATCCGGGGAGCAAATGCGGTGTGTGCTGCGCTGCGGCTGCACTGATAGCATGAAGTGCTTACTGACTGATCATCAACAAATCATCAGGAGTGGAGTCGCAGAAATGGGAACTGGGCATTGCACAGTTTACAGAATCAGGGTGATGCTCCACTGCCTAACAGGGAGGATGGCGTTAATTAGTGCTAATGTTATGGCCGGTCGGTGTACAGGCCCATTGAAGTTTACTGTATTCCTCATATTCTTCAGGATGAAGCTCCAGAAGGATCATATGGCATCTGCACAGAACTCAACGAGCTTCACAACACTGTTAACATCTGCATTTCCAAACACTTTGGCCGGCTGAAATGAGATGATGCTTAATTACAGATGAGTGAGCTGTTCCACAGAGTGGTGCGAGTTGGAAGCTCTCGTATTTTCAGTGGTGCTGTTAAAGAGGGCCATTGTATGATGTTACACAACACTGGGTAATTTCCTGCAGGCACACTGGCACCCTCGCAGCACTCGGGGCCATGTCTCTGGGGTGGGGGTGCATGTCCTGATTAGCTCCTTAGCGGGTTGCCCCTGGGAGTCAATACAGAATTTTAGTGCCAGGCCAATTTTGTCAAATCTCCAGGCCTATGACAGTAATACAGTGTTCAGGCCTCCTCTAAAGCTTCCCCCCAACAAACACAACACCTATGCTCAGCCCAGAAGAAAACTGTATTGTGCTTTGATGTCTCAATGATGTCTCAAAAGTCTAAATTTGCTTTGGCCAAAGTTCTACCAGGAGACTCTTATGCTACGTCACCTAATATCCCAACCAATTGCCAGCTTCCACCTGTCTTAGCATGCAACTTCCATGCCTCTCTGCTGCTTTTAGATGGAGATTGGCTTGCCTTTCCCCTCCTTCCTCTCCACCGCCTCCAGGTTGGTCCTGCCTGGTTGCCTAGGGGGTTGGCTCCGCCCCTGCCATCCATGTACGGCAGGATCTGAGAGGGTCAAGGTGATACAAGACCTGGGCCGACAACCAGGCTAATGGCAAACTATAACAAGGCCTACGCCAAAGACTTTAACTTACATTGGTTAACTTGATTGGCCTCCAGAGTCTTCCTGGTGGAAAAAGCATTAGCCAAAAATGAGCTAAGCATTAGCTTCCTTGTCTCGTTTCAATCTCTTTCAAAAGTCCATATTTCTTCTTTTAGAATAAACAGGAATTACTCAACGAAAAGGCTGCAAATTCTTCCTTTTCTCTGGGACGGTCTTTACCATATGCTAGCTAACTAGCTTCTATTAAATTTAACTGCTGGACATGAAAGCAAATAATTACAGTCAAAAGATGGAGTTTTAACAACTTATATTATCTTGATGATCATTTTATCAAAACCAGGCCTGTCTGGAAGCTATGGACTTAACATTATTGCTAGGTCATCTGCTGTTGGGAGCTAGCTTTGTTCAGCTGCGGTCAGCCCCTCGGTATCGCAGCCTCCCCCAGGGCGATTCCAAGCCGCCGTCCACACGCTCCGAGAATGACTTTTGTTGTGTTTCCGTTCTGGTTTTGATTCATGAATTCGGTTCTTGTTCATATACGTTCATGTATGTTCGGTTCAGTGTCTTGATTCAGTTCAGTGTTTGATTCAGGCTCATCACGTCATGTTTAGTTAATGCGTTTCACCTGAGACTGGGGGTACTTAAGGGGCTTCGACGCTCAGTTCGACGCCGAGAATTAAATGGTTTGGAAACTTGAGGTAGCCGTCTCTGACCACGGTGTGTTTAGGTTAGCCTCGGCTCGACTTCCTTGTTTGCGAGCGAGCAAGCCACCCGGCGGTTTGCTTGCTATCTGCCAAGTTATGCCCACGACTCTCGCTCCAGCTAGGCGACCCTTTGCCATGCAGCAGTTCCAGGTTGGGTCGGCCTAGCCACTCTTGCCACATAGCTAGTTCCCCAGCTAAACCCCCCGGTCTCAGGTCTGTTTGTTTTCACCTTCTTGTTGCCATGTTCTGGTTTAGTTGATCACTGTTTTTACGTTTATTCCCTTTAGCTGCTGCATATTTTGTCTCACTTGCCCCCTGTCTTGTTTTGTTAAATAAACTACTTGCATTGGACCCATCTTTGCGAGTGTTCATCCCTCTGTGTCTGGCCCAACCCGCCATGACAGCTGCTATGTTGGTCTGGCTTTGGTCCTCTATTTTTAGAGGATGACCTCTGTGCCTCTCTGTTCCCATCCCAACATTTCCCATCATGTTCTATATATTTTTTTGTAAATTTGTATTTGTAATTTTAACAACAATCTATCATGTCAGTTTGTTGAACCGTTCCTAAGTTATAGAGCCTGAAAGTCCACCAATTTCCAGTGAGAGGCTTTTCCCTGTGAGAAGGAAGTTCATTAGAAGCCTTCAACCTTCTGTTATGTTCTAGTATCCTGTTCTACTGCCAGCACATCCTGGACAGCCTGACTTCTGTTAGAGACTGAAGGCATTTTTGCCACAATTCAATCCATATGACTCCACTGTCCCAGCCTTGGAAGCTCCTCAGCAATTCAAAAAAGCATTTGACGGACCACAGAGTTCTAAAGCTGTGTCTAGAAATGGGAGTAGAAGAGCCTGTAATGTGCTTCTGGGACGGTGTTCTCCACACTGCTGAATGACTGGATGGAAAATCTACTTTATTATTGTATAATAACTGTGTTTTTTGGGATTGTTTTCCAAGAGCATTGCTCTAGTAACCGTTTATGGGTAATTATGCTTAATTTCCAGTGTGCAGTAGGTCAGTTTAGCTTCACTGTTTCATGGACAAATGGATTTATTTACATGCACAACGGCCACTTGACTTTTTTGATATCGTCTCGTATTAAGCATGAAGCATAGCAAATATAATACTAGTGTCATAACACACTTCCACTTTCATTATGAAATTATGAAGCATAATTTGGGTCCTATATCATTGGGTCCTATAGCCTTAGAAGAGGGGTGGGGAACTCTAGTCCTCATATCTCCAACCCTGCCTTAAAACCTCCAACAGCCTCAAAGTCTAAATTCTGGGAGGATCCTTAAACCATATCTTTACAAACATCTATCTGTTCATCTTCCGATCTGCTTCTCTTCCTGGTCAGGGTTGCAGTGGGTCCAGAACCTGAAATCAGTCCCGGAAATCATTGGGCGCAAGGCAGCAAAACCAGACCATCACAGGGTACCACACACCCCCATTCACTCACACCTAGAGGCAATTCAGCATAGCCAGTTCAGCTATTGGTATGTGTTTGGGAGGTTGGAGGAAACTGGAGAACCTGGAGGAAAACCACACAGACACAAAGACATTTCTGCATTCTGCATTTAGCAGACGCTCTGCATGGCCTACTCAGAAAATAGCCTTAGCTAGTTTGTATAGGATAGAGTCCAAAAGATCCCTCAAGCTGGATGCTGCCAAATATAATAGTCAGTGTGGAGACGTGGATACACACAATACTCAACGTACACTGCACTTTGCCTGGATGTCAAACTAATCAAGTACATCATGAGTGCCAGATAAGTGCTGATTGAAGTACTCTTGGAAGAGGTGGTGTTTAGTCTTCAGGCGTTTGAAGACAGCAAGCGACTCTGCCGTTCAGACACCCGGGGGACGTTCATTCCACCATGTAGATGCCAGGACAGAGAAACTGTCTGGATGCTTGTCTTCTGTGCTGGTGGGTCAAGCCGAGACTTACTTAAAGCTGGAAGAGCTCTTGGTACTGACTGGGTTTTGCTTTAACCTCCTATGCATAGTGGCTGCAGCAACTGAATTACACAAAATATACACTGAGGCTATCTTCACTGCTTGGGTGAGTGGGTAGGCAATAATTCCTTGAATCACCATATTTTGAATTGGAAGAATGTTAGAAGTTGTTTACCACAGCTACTCAAAAACATTGAAACCCCTAACCCACCATTAAACGGCCTTACTGTAACAAAACCTCATTTATTATTTTAATGTTTTGGAGAGCGTCCTAATTGTATTCTAGGCACCTAAACAGTATATCCACCCTCAATATCAGCTGGACTCCCACCCTTCCTTTTTAAGGTGCATTCAAAAGAGGCAGGGCTTAGTGAGGAGCAGGAAGGACAGGAAGAACTGAGCCAATCAGAGATCCAATCACTTTTCTTCTTCATATGTAACCACAGCGACCAGTGGAAGCATCCGGATGGGGAAGGTAGTCACCCACCGCCACATAACAGTGGGCAAGCCGACTAGATCCTCATCAGAGTTCATAATCAATGGTGGTGTGAGCTACAGACGCAGCAGAACTGAATTTCCAGCCACAAGGGGGCGTACCGCAAAAGTGTCAGTTATTAGCATAACATAGCTTTTATTAGACAAATCATATTTAACGTAATATACAGGGAGTATATCTAGGGTGTATTGTGTGTAGGCCAAAAATTCACATTCATCAAAAATGTATAATTCTATATATAATATTTTATAATATTTGACCAGCCAAAATGTATATAAACATTCATCAAAAATATATAATAGTATATTCTATTATAAAAATATATTAAATATAAAAATCACATTAATCCAAAAATATAATATATTCTATTATAAAAATATACAATACTTAAAAATATAATATATTCTATAATATCTGGCCAGCCAAAATTCCCATTATAACAGAAACATGCATAGTATAGTATATATAAAAATGTACTATATATATATAAAAAATGCATTACTCAAAAATATATAATATTAATAGAATATATAATATTTGACCAGCCAAAAATTCCCATAATAGCAGAAACACCCATGAATAGCCTAGTATAGTCATTTCTAACACGCACAGTTGAGAACATAGTAATCACTGGTATATTCTATATAGTGAATATAGTGTCAAAGGCTTTCGGACTATTATATAATATTCAGTGTCTCGAAATGTGAGGATGGTCACACTGCGATCACATGGCAACAAAAAAAATAAAGTGCAGTCCAAATTGTGTCACACTTATCTGCTGTTCGAAAATCACTCACGTCACAGCTACCTGAAAATCCCTCTGTCCACATTCACAGAAACAAATATTGACCAAGAGTCACATTCACCAACGTCACTGTTGGAGGAAGGTCAGTGACACAAAGGCCAGTGGGCAAGCTGACTAGATCTTGGAGCGCGCACACAAACACACACATACACACACACACACACACTTTCTGTCTGGATTTTGGTCTGTGTACAGCAGCGTCTGCGATATATGTTCCTTTCTTCTGAATTAGTTGCTATTCTGCACTACTCTGTCCCACACACAGCTCCTAAAAGTAGCAAAATGCTAATTAGCTAACATTAGCATTCGGTACAGATTGCAGAATGACAACTAAAGTATCTATCAGTGTTTCTCACTCCTGGTTCTGCAGAGAGAGAGAGAGAGAGAGAGAGAGAGAGAGAGAGAGAGAGAGAGAGAGAGAGTCCTGCAGAACTGCATCAGCTCACCAGTCAGTCAGCAAGGCATTCACACACTGGTGGGTTCAATGCAACAAGCAAAACCATGCACAATCAGTACATCTCCAAACTGCTAGCAAACATTGCTAACAGTGACAAAAAAGCTAGTGGAAAGGACTTGGACCCACATACACTTTAGGTCCGAATATGGTGGACACCCCTTCTAATGAATGCACTCGGCTACTTTAAGTTGCACTAGTCTCTGATCAGCATGCACCTATTGGCACCATGCTGTGTAATGCCAGGCGTGGGCTAGAGGGGTATAAAGCCCCCCAGCATTGAGCTGTGGAGCAGTGGAACTAACTGTGCTCTCTGGAATGACGGTAGTTCTCCATCCAGTACTTTTGGGATAAATTGGGGATGATGAGGTGGGGTGGTGATCAACCAACATCCTGACCTCACTAAAGCTCTTGTCATCGACTGCAATCAAATCCTCACAGCAATGCTCCTCCAGAATCTAGTAGAAAGCCATCTGCCCTGGACTGTAGAGACAGTCACTCCAACAGAAGCAGAATAACCTTGAATTCAAAATGAAGGAGCAGGTGTCCCAATACTTTTGTCCATACAATGTAGGTAAAGTTAGGTTAGTGTGAGTGTTGACCTCATGCAAGAACTGTTTGATCTTTTTTCAGTTTGTGACACCGTGGTGCTTTTATCAGAATCACAGTCTGCTGAGGTCGACTGGCACTGGAGAACATGGGGACTGTCAACATGGGAGGGTCAAAGGGCATGGAGACTAGCATTGTATAGCTACATCGTCTGTGGGTGTTTGCTAAGAGTGGTACTGTATCTCTCGGAGCTGTGGGCTCTCATACAGATCCATTTTAATACAGAATGTTTGACGCCTGTTCTTACTCACGTTGTAAATCATTAGAAATGAAATTCCATGAGAACTTGGGCTGTAGGCCGTTCCAAGATCCTGACTGACTGAGATGAAGTGAAGACTGAGTCCAAATAAAGGTCAAGCGTGAAAGCCATGACCAAGGGGAGCAAGACCAAATCAAAACCCAGTCCAAATGAGAGTGAGAGAGTGAAGACCAAGTCCAAATGAGTATGAGAGAGTAAAGACCAAGATCAAATGGGAGTGAGACAGAGTGAAAACCGAGCTCAATTAAGAGTTCAAATGAGAGTGAGAGAGTAAAGACAGAGTCCAAATGAGAGTGAGAGAGTGAAGACTGAGCTCAAATGAGAGTGAGACAGAGTGAAGACTGAGCTCAAATGAGAGTGAGACAGAGTGAAGACTGAGCTCAAATGAGAGTGAGACAGAGTGAAGACTGAGCTCAAATGAGAGTGAGACAGAGTAAAGACACAGTCCAAATGAGAGTGAGACAGAGTCCAAAGGAGAAAGACACAGAGTGGAGGCAGAGTTCAAATAAGAGTGAGACAGAGTAAAGACAGCTTAAATGAGTGTGAGACAGAATGAAGACAGAGTTCAAATGAGTGAGACAGAGTGAAGACTGAGCTCAAATGAGAGTGAGACAGAGTGAAGACTGAGCTCAAATGAGAGTGAGACAGAGTGAAGACTGAGCTCAAATGAGAGTGAGACAGAGTGAAGACCGACTTCAAATGAGAGTGAGAGAGTGAAGACCGACTTCAAATGAGAGTGAGAGAGTGAAGACCGACTTCAAATGAGAGTGAGAGAGTGAAGACCGAGAGAGAGTGAAGACTGAGCTCAAATGAAAGTGAATGCTGCTTCACTCCCAACTCTCAGTCGTTGCTCGCGATTACAAACAGCACCTGTTTTAATGTCGGACTGAACGACTGCATGTAAATAAAAGGGGTGAGGCGTCGGGCAGCGCAGAGGCTCTGAATGTTTACTTTTTCCCCAAAAAACAAGAAAAACGACAGAAAATATTTGAACATTTTAAATAAAATATTCTATTAATGAAGAAAGTTGAACAGTTTAATTCTGTCATAAAACATAAAAAGATGTTTGTGACAGAACAAAGGAATTCACTTCCAGTCCTGTTCTGTCCAGTTCATACACACTGACCCATTCATTTTCTCAGTTAATGCTAATTTCCCCCAATAAGTTTTGCTAGTCTGGATCATATCACATTTACCAGTTTAAGTACAGTGGGGGAAAAAGTATTTAGTCAGTCAGCAATTGTGCAAGTTCTCCCACTTAAAAAGATGAGAGAGGCCTGTAATTGACATCATAGGTAGACTCAACTATGAGAGACAAAATGAGAAAAAAGATTCTGAAAATCACATTGTCTGATTTTTAAAGAATTTATTTGTAAATAATGGTGGAAAATAAGTATTTGGTCACCTACAAACAAGCAAGATTTCTGGCTGTCACAGACCTGTAACTTCTTTAAGAGGCTTCTCTGTCCTCCACTCATTACCTGTATTAATGGCACCTGTTTGAACTCGTTAACTCTATGGTGAAGACCACAGAGCTGTCGAAGGACACCAGAAACAAAATTGTAGACCTGCACCAGGCTGGGAAGACTGAATCTGCAATAGGCAAGCAGCTTGGTGTGAAGAAATCTACTGTGCGGAGCAATAATCAGAAAATGGGAGACCTACAAGACCACTGCTAATCTCCCTCGATCAGGGGCTCCACGCAAGATCTCAGCCCGTGGGGTCAAAATGATCACAAGAACGGTGAGCAAAAATCCCAGAACCACACGGGGGGACCTAGTGAATGACCTGCAGAAAGCTGGGACCAACGTTACAAAGGCTACCGTCAGTAACACACTACGCCGCCAGGGACTCAGATCTTGCAGTGCCAGACGTGTTCCCCTGCTTAAGCCAGTACATATCTGGTGCGTCTGAAGTTTGCTAGAGAGCATTTGGATGTTCTGGAAGAGTATTGGGAGAATGTCTTATGGTCAGATGAAACCAAAGTAGAACTGTTTGGTACAAACACAACTCGCTGTGTTTGGAGGAGAGTGAATGCTGAGTTGCTTCCAAAGAACACCATACCAACTGTGAAGCATGGGGGTGGCAACATCATGCTTTGGGGCTGTTTCTCTGCAAAGGGACTAAGACGACTGGTCCGTGTACATGAAAGAATGAAGGGGGCCGTGTATTGTGAGATTTTGAGTGCAAACCTCCTTCCATCAGCAAGGGCATTGAAGATGAAACGTGGCTGGGTCTTTCAGCATGACAATGATCCCAAGCACACTACCAGGGCAACAAAGGAGTGGCTTCGTAAGAAGCATTTCAAGGTCCTGGTCTCCAGATCTCAACCCCATAGAAAACCTTTGGAGGGAGTTGAAAGTCCGTGTTGCCCGCCAACAGCCCCAAAACATCACTGCTCTAGAGGAGATCTGCATGGACGAATGGGCCAACATACCAGCAACGGTGTGTGCCAACCTTGTGAAGACTTACAGAAAACGTTTGACCTCTGTCATTGCCAACAAAGGATATATAACAAAGTATTGAGATGAACTTTTGTTATTGACCAAATACTTATTTTCCACCATTATTTGCAAATAAATTCTTTAAAAATCAGACAATGTGATTTTCAGATATTTCCCCCCCACTGTATGCTACTGGGCTTTACATTTTTACACTAGCAGTAGTCAATCAAGGATTACTTACATACTCTCCTTTGCTCCCATTTTATTTCCTTTCATGCCCAGCAAAGGGCCAAAACTCACCTTTGGCTGCCCTTAAATAATGCCTGAGCAGATTGAGGCATGCCCAGTAGGCCCACTCTGGATCATACCATGTAAGGGGGGAGGCTTGTGCTATGGCTTGTGCTATGGCTTGTGCTATGGCTTGTGCTATGGCTTGTGCTATGGCTTGTGCTATGGCTTGTGCACTGCAGTTTGCCATCACTCCCTTTTTAATACTACCCACTTTTGGGGCACAACTACCCTCACCGGTAAGCAAGGTGTGACAATGTTCTAATGATTTTTTTAGGGCCCCCATCAGTCCCAGGCCCTTAGAATCACCCTAACCCCCCCTTATACGGGACCTCTTCAACAGAAAGTACTGAACCTCAGCTCTGTTCACCCCAAAAGTCCAAACCTTGTCTACTTAGAAAAGTTGACTTAATGAGAGCTAGGGCTGTGCACTACCTTTGTCGAGTCTAAGACAAGTCCGAGCCCTCAGATCGAGTGAAGAGCGAGTCCAAATGAGAGCAGTCAGTGGATAGTGAGGAGTCAGGTTATGAAGAACCATCGCGAGCTTCACTCCATGCAGTTTGATTAACATCAGGTCAGCTGGAAATGCGTACCTGTGTGCAGTGTGGACCAGATGACTATGCCATTCTTATGGAAGTCTGGGACTTTGCATAATTATGAGCTCCTGAATGCTGAAACAACACTCTACAGGAACCCACATACTGTACATTGTTGCATAACGGGCCTGTGGTTTTCCCTCCACCTCCAGCCAGACCAAAGGACCTAAAATATGTCTATATTCTGGGCCTCGTCCATGTAATGTTTGCTTGTCACATGACCATCAGCAAATTTTTTTATAGGTTTAAAAATATCTTAACCGCAGTGTTTGTGAGTTTATGCAAACAAGCCTGGAGGCCTGGTCTGTTAATAATCTGCCTGGAGAAGGGGATTATTTGCTGAGACTCACACATTTCTCACACATGGGAAAGGCGTTCAGACCTTGGCATGAAACCATTCTTCAAAATATAATGAAAGACATGCAGCATGGAAGCATGGCGGAAAATATGTGGCCCTATTGGACTCGTCTGCTCCGTTCGTGATGTTTCATATTGGGATTCATGCTTTATTGCATGTCAGCATCTGCAGTTTGGGAACCTGATGATTTCTGTCAGAGAGCTGAAATTACATACTTATTGAAGCTGTAGAGGGATAGTTGTGGGCGAGCATGGAATGTTTTACAAAGAATAAGTGTTAATTGATGCAATACTTGGCAACGGCAGAGTTCCTCAGGGCAAATTTTATGAGTTCAAGGAACTGGTTCTGCAAGTGCTAGAATCTGCTCGATGTAGAGCTGGGTTCATAGCTGAGAACTGGTGTTTTTTTACATGCATATCGTTGCATGTCAGATGAAAACCGTACTTAAAAAGGTAGGTACTTTAGCCTATGTAAAATAAGGCACTCATTCCAAGTCATTTAGAGCATTTCTATTGGTCGATTCATCCAAAATTACCAACACAGTGTACGGAAAAGCAGCTACAGGGTTCAAACTATGGAGAAAAATGAGGATACATGTTTTTAATTGGACAGCAGCGAAATCAGATCTCTTGATGTTTGTGGAGTGGACAGAGGTCTGTAAAGGTCTGTCCAGCTCGTGCCAATAAGGAATAACAATGCCTGCGAATTGGCCACTTCTGGTGCGGTTAGTGTGTACCTGTTACATGGGGCCTGTTTAACAGCGTTTTTGGTGATCGGATCATATTCGGATGTCACTCGTCTGCATGAAAAGCCAGGTGGAAACACCCTCCCCTCACCAAAGACGCTCTGTGATCGGATTAGGATCGGATCAGTCAAAGCACATTCGGAGGTGGTCGGAGACGGATTTCGTACGCATTGAATACAGGCCTAAACGGAATGATCGGATTCCGTCAGACAAGCGGAAATACGGCTAAACATTAATATGAGTCACTGCAGAGCTTGGCTTTCCTCTATCTCTCTTGTGTGTGTGTGTGTGCATTCACACTCGTGCTGACCGGTAGATTACAGCACTATTACAGAGTTTGTTTCCTTAGGGTTTAAATAGTTCATCACATTTTCTGATCGAGCCCTTACAGGAATGCGAGAACCATCTATTGATTCCACTGTGTTGTAGAAGAACCCCCACCGTTCCTCTAGACGGTTCACGGTCTCCCAGAGCAGGACAGTTCTGATGAGAAACTACAGAAAAGTAAAATGGAAGTGATGTATGTATTGGTGTGTTTTATGCTGGAAAGTAAAATCCGATCTCATCTGATCACACTGGAGACGAATTTAAATGACAAGTTTAAACAGAATCTGGTCAGAGTGGATGGATCCAGATACTATTCGGAAAGAAACCGCATTAAAAGTCAGGTGTAAACACCCTCCCCCCACCAAAGATGCTCTGTGATCGGATTAGGATTGGATCAATCAAAGCACACTCAAAGTTGGTCAGAAACGGTTCTCACATTTAATATAAGTGTAAAGTGAATACGTTTTCCATGATCGGATTCTGTCAGACAAGCAGAAATACCTCTAAACATGTTTTTTAGCAGGAAAGTAAAATCCGATCTCGTTTGATCACACTGGAGACACTTTTAATGACAAGTGTAAACAGAATCCAGTAAGAGTGCATCCAGATACTATCCAGAAACAAACCACATTAAAAGCCAGGTGTAAACACCCTTCCCCCACCAAAGACGCTCTGTGATTGGATAAGGATCGGATCAGTCAAAGCACAATCGGAGGTGGTCAGAAACGGATCTCGTTTCTCACATTTAATTCAAGTGTAAAGGGAATACGTTTCTGTGATCAGATTCCATCAGACAATCAGACTTTTTTAGTGGGAAAGTAAAATCCGATCTCGTCTGATTACACTGGAGATGCATTTAATAACAAGTGTGAACAGAATCCAGTCAGAGTGGATCTAGATACTATCCAGAAACAAACCACATGAAAAGTCATGTGTAAACAGGCCCATAGTGTAGAACTACTTCCTGCAGGAGATTGGAGAAAGTGGAGGTTGCATTCAGCTCATTCAGCTAATCTGAATCCGTCTGAGTAATCTGCAGAAGACCAGTAAGAACTTGGACTTGGATGAATGTGGTGTGATCCTTTAGGGCTGGAGCTACAGTCAGCAGGAAGCTAGATTTTCAGGAGCAAGCTTGGTGACCACTGATGTCCTACAACCATGATACTGAACTAACGCGAGGAACTTTGTACACCGTTCGCACTCACTGGCTGCGTGGCTGTCCTCGCCAAACACTGCAATGAAGACAGACGTCTTTCATCAGAACATGGCTCAGCTCTCTCCAAACACAGATGAGGAGAAATTGGCCCGTGAGGTGGAGAACAGAGCTAGATGACCCTCAGTGTAGAAATGCAGCTTGAGTGGTTTTTCTTCAGCAGGTTTATTTTTTGTCCTCATGGTCTGAACATCTCATATACTTTAGGACTATCAGAACTGTGGTCTAATCTTAATAACATTG
Organism: Salminus brasiliensis; assembly: GCF_030463535.1. NCBI lineage: Eukaryota > Metazoa > Chordata > Actinopteri > Characiformes > Bryconidae > Salminus > Salminus brasiliensis. The sequence goes on from NC_132891.1 coordinate 5,285,727, forward strand.
AGTTCATCATGGCTCATGGCCCAATGAAAACTGCCTTGAGGGCAGACATGAGGGTAAGGCCCACATCTCCAAGGTTAATTGACCCACACATGATGATATGCTATATGGACAAAAGTATTGGGACACCTGCTGCTTCATTGTTTCTTCTGAAATCAAGGATACTAAAAAGAGTTGATTCTGCTTTTGTTGGAGTGCCTGTCTCTACTGTCCAGGGAAGAAGAAGGCTTTCTGCTAGATTTTGAAGGCGCATGGCTGTGCGGATTTGATTGCATGCAGCAACAAAAGTGTTAGTGAACCCAGGTTGTTGAAGTCAATCTGGGTGAAGTCTTGTTAAAACAACTGGGGGAAAAAAATAAGCTATGGGTTCTGAGTGGCTCAGTCACTGGGGATCGCGAGTTTGAATCCTAAGCTTTGCCGCTTTGCCAACAGCGGCTGGTGGGTAGGTGGCGCTATCTCCCCTCATCACTCTAAAAGATGTTAGCCGCTACAGGCCTTTGTTAGCTGGTGTGGGGGAGCTTTCCTCAGAGCGTGTCGGCTGCCTAGCTTAAAAAGAGGTGGTGGGTGGCTTCACATGTATCAGAGGAGTTAGCCCTCCTAGTGTCTGGAGCATTGCTGGGGCTAGGGGGAGCTGATTGGCAGTACCCAACTGGGAGAAAAGAGGGAAAAATTGGACAAACAAATAAAAAAAGAAAGAGTAAAGCCTTTTTTATGGCTTGAATGATTCCATGTAGGTCACTGAGACCGTCTGATAACAATGTGCCATTTACTTCCAGCCAGATAATGTTGGCGTTGGCTCTTGTCAGGGCACTCTAAATGATCTGCGTTAATGAACGCTGGTGACACCATGTTGTGCAATGTTATTCAGTGTCCTCACCGATTCACCACACTGGACTAATGCATAATGCAAGCCATCGCCATCTATTTCTAACATCCATGCGAATGATGGAAACACACACATGCACGGAAGGTGGTAAGCCTTTCGCAGTAACCTTTGGCAATGTATGGTGCCAACGTTTGTCCCCCTCCCCTCTCCAACTGTCACTCCACACTTTCTAATGATAGCCAGCTAGTCACTCTGCCTGGCTGCTGTTTCCTCCATGAGTGTTTGACTTGTAGCAGAGCTTATTAGCTTGGCTTTCAAGTTCACAAACCTTCACAGCAACCTCAAGCTATACACCAATCAGCCATAACATTAGCACCACCTGCCGAATATTGAATATTAAGTAGGTCCCCCTTGTGCCGCAACAACAGATCTGACCAGATCGACTGAAGGTGTCCTGCTGTGGTATCTGGCACCAAGACTAACGTTAGCAGCACATCCTTTAAGTCCTGTAAGTTGTGAGGTGGGGGCTCCCAGGATCCCTTTTGGTAGGTACTGACCACTGCATACCAGAACACATGTTTTGGGGATGTTCTGACCAGTCGTCCAGCCATCACAGTTTGGCTTGACCACTTTTCCTGCTTTCATCACCTTCCAGAACCGACTGATCGCTTGTTGCCTAATATGCAGATTTCAAGCCTTTGACAGATGCCACTGTAGATGAAGACAATCAATGTTTTTCACTTTACCTGTTTGGTACTAATGTTATGGCATGTTATGATCAGTGTACATCTATACGTACTGTAACAGCTGAGGTTTTCAGGTTCTGAGCATCGCTTCTTGTATTCTTTTCACACAACAATCTGTCATCTGTCCTTTTCAAATGTGGCTGAAAAAACAAAGCCTAGCAGCGAACAAATGCTCCTTTGTGCTCAGAGTCGTTCCCACCAGGGAGTTTAATGGGTGCCGGCGTCAGTGGCCAGAGCAAACCTATCTGTCAAGTTTGTTTCCTTCAGTGCCTCCGTGTTTCCTTCTGTGAGTGAGTTTGACTTTAATGCTGAAAACAGAAGTTAACCAAGAAGGCAACCTCTCAGTAGAGGGCTTTCTGTCCACCAAGTGTATGCAAATTTTGAAAATGCAAAAAAACAAAAACATAGGTCTCTCAGTGGCCCAGCAGTCTAATGCATTGCCACTATGGCACGAGCCATGGCACTTTGCCATCAGCAGCCGGAGTCGGAGAGTGCACAATTGGCCGTGCTTTCTCCAGGTGGGTAGATGGCGCTCTTTTCCCCTTGACACTTTTAATAAGTGTTGGCCAGCACAGGAGTCTGTTAGCTGGTGCGGCGGAGCTGGGGACCCGGTGCTTTCCCCTCGAGCATGTATCGGGGGAGACATGTGTGAAGTCCTTATCCTACTAGTTTCGGGAGCATTGCTTTTGCTAGAGGAAGCTACAAACAGGTGGGTTTATTACCAAATTGGGAGAAAAAGGGATGAATCCAAAAGAAAATTTTTTTTTGGCTTCATTTGCATAAAAAAAATGTCACAGACACGCCCACACATGGCTGGCCAACTGATCCGGTATGGCAAAAACAAGCTTAAGTGGACACATTACACTGTACCATTAGTCTACTAACAGAGTTTACAATGCAACTGATGTACTATAGTGGTTACCTGGAGATAGATCAGCTGTACCTTCCTCCAGGTTTTACCTCCAACCCAAACCTAACATCTTGTTCAGCAAATCAAGAGGATCTGTAGGAAGGAATTGGATGAATTGGGTGAAGTCCATTAAGGCTCACAGTGCAACTGGTGTATTATTATACTATGTATACTAAAGTTGGAGCTTGAGTCTGCAGGGTAGCTAAAGTTAACAGAAAAGTATTAGGAATGTCAGCATCAATGTCCAGAGCGAACCAATCCATTAAGTTTGGTTCCTTCAGCGTCTCCATGTAGCTTTCTGCAAGTGAATTTTCTCTCAAGATGTTCACCAACACTCAAAATGTGAAGTTGCACACAGTTGTATTTCTTGGCATCTAATATTGCCATAAACAGCACTGGCAGTTTAATCACACTACTCGTATTTCCCCTGCTCTTGGGCCTTGTAATGTGAACGGCCTAGGGTTACCTTCACACCGATGGCTCATGCAACCCCTCTGGCCATCCACAACCCATCCTCTAAAAATGAACCTGTGTAGTTTCTGGCACACTGGCTTGCCAAGTTCCAGGGCCAGCAGATCAAGCTCCATTGAGCCACATGTAACTTTCCCAATAGTGGCCTAGACACTCTTGCTGCAGTTGGGCTTCAAGCCCAAACCTTAACCCCTAGCTTAAACTGAATTTCTGTAATCCACTGCCAGAGCAACCGTTCCCTCAGGAAAGCCTAGATATCAAAGATGATTCCAAGTCTTTCAAGCCGAATAGCAAGAGGTAATGGACCACAGAACGTTGGGGAAACCTTTGGGATGGTTTGGAGTTCCAACCAGGACTCCTACATGTGACCTGATCTTCATGATCTTCTGAATCAGGACTGCCCAACCTGCCAAATTCTTAGCGATGTACACTCCAACTAAAGTGTAGGCCCAACTTAACATGCATGGCTCTAGTAGTCACATATTCTTAACTTTGTAGATTAAGAGGATCAGTGGTATTAGATTAGGCCCAAAACTGAATTCTGCAAAGTGAGTAGATCACTTTTGGAGCAGGGTTGAGCAACCAGTTCTAAGCAACACCCATGTTGGTTTTATGTTACCATCTATTTGTCAATCATGTGGCTTAAACAATCAAGGCCACTGGTGGAAAAACGTGTGCAAGACTCCAGGCAGAGATGTATAGTAAGGAATAGTACTTTACTACTGTATTTAAGTACTAAAATACAGTATTATGGTTTTCTCCAATTTCCACTTTTACTTCACTGCATATTTTGGATGAGTTTAATACTTTTACTCCATTACATTGTTTATGTGCTGCATCGTTACTGGTTACAATTACAAAAATGGTACAAATCATTTCAAAGCCACATTATCACCTCCAGAGCCCTAGATGGAGCTGTCACCGGGTTTGAAGAAGCCGTCTCAACATTGAGCAGAACAAGTGATCAAGCCATGATCGTGAATGCTACCGTTCTTCCTTTCACCCCGCTGCTGCAGTGAGGACACTAACGCTAGAGCTTTATTTACATTTACATTTACATTTACTGCTTTAGCAGACGCTCCTCTCCAGAGCGACTTACAAAAGTGCTTCCCTGTTTACTCAAGAAGAACCTCAGCTAGTTTAAATAGTCTAAAAATTCAAAGATACCTCTAATCTTAGACTCTACTAAACACAAGTCAATAAGAAGACCATAATACTCTACTCTTCACCCAAGTACTCTCAGAAGAGGATGGTCTTCAGTCTGGGTTTGAAGACAGTGAGCGTTGGGCTCTCTGAGCTGTTCGGACACCCAGGGGAAGTTCATTCCACCACTTCGGTGCAAGTCTGGACGCTCGTCTTCCGTGGATCTTAAAGGATGGCGGGTCGAGCCGAGCCGTACTTGAAGCTGGAAGGGTGCTCTTGGTGCAGGTCGGCTTATTTCCAGATGGAAGAACCACCAGAAGAAACACCATCTTCACAACCTTCAACTTCCAGTGATGGTGGCACTAATCACTTTTATACATAAGAAATACTCGTATGTGTCCGAAAGGCCTGAGATCTTTCAGCTCAGGGGTTTGAGCTGCTCTCTTCACTGGTTTTCCAGATGAACTGAAGACTCATGTTCATGAACTCTGTCTTCTACAGTCCTGTCCTTCTACTACAGCCAGAGGAACTGAGACCGTCCTTAAGTCTGAGTATTTATAATAATGTAAACACTGATACTCAAACTTTTGACTGCTTTCTGTAAAAACTACTTTTAATATCTAAAAAAGTTGGCACATCCATGTCCGACCATAACAAGGCAATAATCTTTAGCAAGACATGCTATGTTTTTTTGTTTTTTTACTAGCTTTAGCAGCACATCTCCCATCCATAAGCCTCCTGATTAACGTGTTACGCTCTACAGTTAAGAGCAGCGCAGTTTAACTAGCTGAAGCTAGCTGATTAGCAGATGTCCAAAGGCTGGCATGCCAATAGAATATAAACAATAATACTCAAACTTTTGACTGCTTTCTGTAAGAATAACAGAACACGGTACTGTACTTTTACTTTCAGTACTTAAGTAGTACATTTTAGAATAAACTAAACATGTACAAACATGTTGAATACTTTAGCACTTCCACTTAAGTCTGGGCTTAAAGCCACTTCTACTTCTACTCAAGTCACTTTTTGACAGAGCACTTGCACTTTTACTCAAGTCTGGGTCTCCAGTACTTTGTACATGTCTGACTCTAGGACAATAACCTCTTGAGAAGATCAAATCAATCATTTCAGCCGGTTCAAAGATAAGTAGCGGAGCTCCACATCATACTGCAACCAGCCAGCAGAGGCGCTAGACCTGTGGTGGCTTCACTTTTGAGAGACGTTGCGCTGCCCCTGTTTTCTGAAATTCTGTTCAATGCAACATCAGAACATCATCAGAACAGATTTCGGAGAGCCACAAAAGAAAAGCCGAAACTTCTGAAGACTTTGGATTCCATCAGTTTACAGACATGTCGTTTATAAATGGTGGAAATGAATCACTGTTGATGTTCTCTGTAGAAGTGGGTTTCCTACAAAAGACAGTGCAAGGGTCAACCACAGAACCCACGAAAAATTCTAGGGGGACACCTAAGCATCTGTGAGCTGTAATTTTTCTGTACTCTGTGTTTATGAGTCTACCATAAGAATGTAAATTACTACAGAGGAAAATAACTTGACCACCTTATTGCTACCATTCCTTCCTCATAATCTTTCTTCAAACCTCTGGACTCAACCTGTTATATTGAAGCACAAAGGCGCCAGAAACAAAGGTCTTGAAGATCAGTGGGGCGGAATAAGGTGGAAAGAGAGCTCCCCTGTTTCTGTAGGTGCAGGTCCATGATTGGCCACCAGGGAAGCTCTCTAGCCCCCTTATTTCGCCATACCCACCTTCAAGACTTTGCCTTATCTTGCCTTCGTCTTAGAATTTCACCACCTAGCTTTCACCACAGCTATCACTGACCTGTACACACAAAATACACTATATGTCCAAATGTTTGTGGACACCAGTTCGAAGGAGCGCATTCAGCAACTTTATGTTATGTTACTGATACAAATGTGCAAATGTACACGCACAGCTCATCTGGTCCCTGTAGAGAAGCATTGCCAATAGAATAGGACATTCAGGAAGAAGCAGATAAACATTAAGCAGATAAACATCTATTGGCAGCATTCCTAATGCCAGGCGTGGGCTAGAGGGGTAAACAGCCCCCCAGCATTGAGCTGTGGAGCAGTGGAAGAATTGTGTTCTCTGGAATGATGGATGGTTGGTGCTCCATCCAATACTTTAGGGATGAGCTGGGGAATTGTTGATGATGAGGTGGGGTGGTGATCATCCAACATCCTGACTTCACTAAGGCTCTTGTCACTGAATGCAATCAATGCTCACAGCAATGCTCCTCTAAAATCTAGTAGAAACCCTTTTCTCTTCCCTAGACAGTAGAAAGAGTTACTCCAACATAAGCAGGAGAAATTCTTTTTGAATACCCTTGATTTCAGAAGAAACAATGAATGAATGAGCAGGTGTCTCAATACTTTTGTCAATGTAGGCTAGTGTAGTGAAATAAATGGGTGCGGTATGGTCATGAATTTTGATTGGTTGGCCCAATTTGTATTTGAATACTGTCTAATAACCTCTAAATTCTTTGAAGAAGTACAACTTTTTTTTTAGATATAGCCAAAGCAGAATTGATAAACCTGCAGCCCCCTTAACACATGTTTTACTCCCAGTAAAACCCAGTCTGAAAACCAGTGGTTTAAACCGCTGCTAAATTATATTTCTCACATCCATGTCCGACCATAACAAGGCAATAATATTTAGCAAGACATGCTACCCCAGGCTAAGTATCAACCTCACTGAATTGCCTTTGTGTTCAATGTTTTTTTTACTAGCTTTAGCAGCACATCTCCCATCCATAAGCCTCCTGATTAACGTGTTACGCTCTACAGTTAAGAGCAGCGTAGTTTAACTAACTGAAGCTAGCTGATTAGCAGATGTCCAAAGGCAGGCATGTTTTGGGAAGAGCCTGGAGGGTGGAAGGCGGTCCAGCTGCCAGACTGTCCAGATGATGGTCATTACGGCCAACTGCATCCTGATCTAGTCTCCCTAACCCTCTCATCTCCATGGCAGAAACATGTGCTTGTAATGGAAAGCTTCATAAATCAGCAGTCGGCCACAGCGCCCAGCAGTGTGACTTTCCCACACATGCTTTCTCTTGCTCTCGCTCTCGCTCTCTCTCTTTTCTAACCAACTGTGACTCAGCACATTCAGCATGATCGGATAGCAAAGGATGCAAGATTTAATCATTACATTATTTTTCAAAAAATTACAAAAAAAAACAAAAAAAAAGAAGCTGTTTCCGACTGCTGATTTGTGGAGCTTTTAATCGCAAGCACATACAACTGCTATGGATGTGTGTGTGTATATATATATATATATATATATATATATATATATATATATATATATATATATATATATATATATATATATATATATATATATATATATATATATATATATATATATACATACTTGGGGCAGTGGTGGCTCAGCGGTCAGAGCGCCGGGCTATTAATAACAGGGTTGTGGGTTTGATTCCCGGGCTCGGCAAGCTGCCACTGTTGGGCCCTTGAGCAAGGCCCTTTACCCTCTCTGCTCCCCGGGCGCTGGAGTTGGCTGCCCACCGCTCTGGGTGTGTGGGTACTCACTGCCCCTAGTGCACTAGTGTATGTGTGTTCACTACCACAGATGGGTTAAATGCAGAGGACACATTTCGCTGTACACTGACAAATACATGCACCTTTACCTTTTTACTAATATCTGAACTTTGAGAGCATTCAGAAATCACTATGGTGAAATAACCTCGACTGCCAATCACAGCTCTCATGTCTCGGCTGGCTCTCCACTAGTCTTTCACAGTGCTGTTGGGATGCTGTTGTCATTCATAGTCTGCAGATTCAGGAAACTCAGCTTTGTTTGATGAAACGCCTGGAAGAAAACTATTGCCAGTCACATAGAAATGCAAATTTATGGAAAAAATGAAGTGTTCTCATATATATATATATATATATGTACAGGTTACCCTGGTCTACAGTAATGCGTCAGTCTGTGTTCTTCTTGCTGTCGGAGGTGTGGCACAACAGATAACACAGATAGCACCAGTACCTACCAGTGAGCGAGCTACCATACCATGTGGGAGACTGTTTTTTTTTTATACCCGGTCTGGGTGACTGTGCTGCGCTACACCAATAAGAGTCCTTGGGCAAGACTCCTAACACTACACTGGCCCACCTATGTAATATAAGTAACCTTGTAAGTCTCAGCTGAATGCCGTAAATGTAATGTAAATAGGAGGTCTATTCTTGATACACCTTGCCTGAGCATCCTTTAGAGTCATTTATATATCTGTTAAAAAAGTGGGATTAACCCATCATGCTGAAATAAGGGTCTGATGAAGAAAAATCTCTTTTCCAGTTTATTTATAAATGCATTTCATGGCGAACAAGGGAAAAATATATATATATTATACTTTTATTTTATATATATATATATATATATATATATTGAATAGCTTTTATGTACACTTTGTTTACATTTACTGGGGAGACTAACAGAACCCTATCTGACCCCATTCTTCTCATTCACATACATTCATTGGTGGCTATTTATGGAAGCATTATCCCAAAGGATTCATACTAATGGGAAGGAATGCATCACCATCAGTACACGGCCTCAGGTCTGTCAGATGAACAGGAGGTGTAAACTGACTGTGAAACAACTGAAGAATGCTACATATTTTTTTCCTGCGGCAACTGTGATCTAGCGAAAGATGAGCAATACACCACATGGGCAAAAGTATTGGGACACCTGCCCAATCATCCATTGCTCATTCATTCATTGTATTCATTCAACTGTCTCTGCTGTCCAGGGAAGAAGGTTTTCTACTAGACTTTTGAGGAGCACTGCTGTAAGGATTTGATTGCAATCAGCGACAAGAGTGCTAGTGAGGTCAAGATGTCCCCAACTCCCCATCTCATCCCTCAACTTCCCAGCTCATCCCAAAAGTACTGAATGGAGTGCCATCCATCATTCCAGAGAACACAGTTCCTCCACTGCTCCACAGCCCAAGGCCTCTCTAGCCCACGCCTGGCATTAGGAGGCATGGTGCCAATAGGTTTATGTTTAGCTACTTCAGGGAGTCCTATTCTATTGCCAATACTTTTCTACAGGGACTAGACAACTGTGTGTGTATGTGTGTGTGTGCAAAAGTATTTGCATTTGCACATCTGTGTCAGCAATGGGTGCAACTTGAAGAAGCTGAAGGGGTTAGAAGGGGTGTCCAAGCGTCTTCAAACACCCAGCCCTTGTGGTTAGCATAGGCTATTCAGTGCACTTGTGGTTAGCACACCTAAGTGAGCTCCATGCTAATGCAGCTTATTACATTTAGAAACACAGGCGTCTGGGCTGCTATCATCTACTCCTTTCATGGGTTTGGGTTAAATAGTGGAAGACTCTCCTTACTCTCTTAAATTAAAGGTGTTTCCAATGTTTTTTGAGTGATGCCATAAGTGTGAAGCACCTTATTAGGCCTGAATAATCTTTAGACACCTCTCTACTACAAACATGGATCTTTATTGGAACCAAAAATGTTTCTTCTACAGCATCAATCAAACATCCAATGGTGTGGCTAGGGTTTCCATCCTGTTTTTGAAAATAGAAAAGCTAGTAATGACGTATCGGGAACGGACATCACCTATTTAGCTCTATGTTGTCCCTGTTTGCTGTGTTAGTGTTCAGGGAATGACCGGTGGACAACAGGGGCCATAGTCCAGCACAGTTTGCTGATTTCCATGCTCTAACACACCGACTGAACCTGGCAATTAACAGGCGGGTTGAAACAAGTGTGCCTGAATACTGTGCAGGAATCCAGCCCTACAGGACTGGAATTGCCCACCTCTGCAGCAGCACAGTGACCCTTTTGCAAGGAAGGCCTGGCTATCTGTAATGGTTCGGGCAGGGTGAGACCCTTTACCATGAGCGCTGCTGCAGTTCTGTAACTTCTGCACTATTTAAGATGGAAATTACTGCCTTTAAGGATGCGCTGTATGTTGTGGGAAGACTAATCAGTTGAGTTTTCCGACGAAGAAGCTGAATTAAAGCTCATCGTTGCGTCATGTTAAAAGCTGGATGTCTGGATCTCAAGGGTGGGGTCGTCCTTCCAGGGTTACATGAGCCACCGCCCACCTGTGAAGGCTACAGCCATGCACAGAGGTCTGTCCAGACGAATGAGAGCTAATAAAGGTCAGAATCCCTCCATTATATGTGATTTGTGGAACACATTGTGGGATGGCATTTTCAGGATCTGCATCAAACAGTAGTTGATTGACATACTGGTTAATTCACATTTTCTTATTCCAACATTTTGGTGGAAACTTTTGGAAACTTTCAGTGCTAATCTACCTTCAACTGTTTGGGGACACCTTGCCCAACTTTAAAAATGATATTTTGATTTTTCCATTTGATTTAACATTCTACAGTACCATGTTTGAGTTCCGTCCTTGGTATGAAGCAGGTTCGGCCTAAATAATGAATGGACACACTGTCTTAAGAAACGACTTCGTGTGGTAACAAGCAATTGAACCGGAATCAAATAATGGCTCATTCAAATAGTTATTTGAGTTGAATCCACCAAGTTCAATGGCTTGTTACTATATGAAGTCGGTATCTTTATCACAGATTGACGCTCTTTTGGCCCAAATGTGGTTTAAATACCTGCCATATTTGAGTGCTGTTGAGTGCTGACACCACAACAAGGGAATCAAATGCTTTGGCATCGAGCCCAAGATTGCACTGTCACTAATATGAACAAACTATTTGCATGTTGGATGTGATTTTCCGTCAAACCTGCTTGATGCGCTGTATGGACAAAGGTATTGGGACACCTGCTCATTCATCATTTCTTCTGGCATCAAGGGTTTTTTTAAAGAGTTTATCCTGCTTTTGTTGAAGTGACTGTATCTACTGTTCAGGTAAGAAGGCTGTCTACTAGATTGAGGAGGAGCACTTAGTGACAAGTATTGGATGGAGCGCCGTCATTTTCACTGCCCCACAGCTCAATGCAAACCCCTCTAGCCCATGCCTGGACCTAGGCATGGTGCCAGAAGGTTCATGTTTATCTGCTTCTTTACTGGCAGTACTTCTCTACAGGGACTAGACAAGCTGTGTGTGTGTGTGTGTGTGTGTGTGCCAGCCTGTTTTTAGCAATAGGTGCAACTTAAAGTAGCTAAATGCATTCATTAGAAGGGGTGTCCACAAACTTTTATATATATGGTGTATTTTAACTGAGAAAATACATAACCTGTCATATGTGACTACTGACTACCATTAGTACCCCCGGATATCTGTGCAACCCACATACTGACAGTCTGTCAATCTTTTAATTAAACTCCACTTCTGATGTGTGTATGTCTCTATATCAGGGTTTATTTTGGCACACAGGCTGCATTTTCAAAGGCAGCTGTGAAATTCTCTCCACCCCACTTCATCAAGCTGTACAAGTAACGCTGTGTAAAACATCGATTTGCTCAAAACAAGGAGCTCTCGTGTCAAGGCGGCATTCGCTGGCTGCTTCGCACATTCCTCGTCCGCAGATATGGTCAGCATATCATATCGATAGTCCAGCTGTGACCATGAGTGGAGTTCCCATTGAGAATGTCCTGCTTGAACTCTCCAGGTGTGTCCCAGCCCACATTTCACCCCAGCGGGTGAAGAGCTCTGACCAGGCCATGTCCAGAAGAACCGCTCCTCACGGTGATATGGAGCAGGTTGCGGGTGAGGTTGAGCAGATTAGCACCTTAGATATCCGTGACGCGTTATTGGCACAACAGCAAGAACAACAGTCCGGGATCAGAGACGAATCTGAGGTCAGAGATGAAGCGCTCCAGTCAGGGTAGCGTGGATTGGTGTTGTTGTCCCACGGACGGCGAATACTTCCAAGTGCAAGGCTGCTCGGATGGTTATACTGTGCAACGACAGCTCAATGACAACTCAATGACAATGCATAGACCTTCCGTACAGAAAGGATAAGGATCTAATGATCGTACTGACCGACACACTGACCGACACAGATCATTTTCCCCTTGTTTTCTTTTCCGAACACCACAAACAGTTCCAACATTTTAACAACCTTAAGTGCCTTAAAGAATAGCTTGGCCCCCTAAACAACAGACCTGAAATAAAGGCTCAACAGATATTTTTCACAGTTCTTGATAGTCCAATAGCTTCGCTTTCAGAGAATCCAAAACTCAGATCAAGGACGGAAAATAAAACCTAGAAAACAGATGATTCTGATCAAACAAACACCAGTTTTCCAAATATTGTTGAAAATAAACGTCTGCAATACTGATCAGAAGGCCAGCTGGTTCACATCTTAGCCGTTGGACAACGGTGGCTGCTGCACTGAAGCTCATCACAGTTCCACGAGCAACCAAAGGTGGGTGAAGTAGCTCCACATTTTTTTTTGTTTATTATCTGCTAATAGCTTATATATCGGCACAGTCCTGACTATATAATCAGTAGTTCAAATGAACCCAGGTGTATTTTTGTGTGTGTTTTGGGTTTTTTTGGTTTTGCAGAACTACACCTTGGCAAAACAGGAGGAGGCATGGTGATAATGGTAATAGATAAGGAATGTTGATGCTTTTAGAGCTAGGCAGAGACATCAACCAACAATTTATACCTCGAAGTAGAAAAAATACTTTGCATAAAACAACATAATCATGGCATTTGTTCATAAAAGGTCCATAGAAAACTATCACAAACCCCCTACAAAAATACAATCTACATGAAGCTTAGGACATCGGTGAAGATGTTGTGTCAAGTAACAGTTCTGCTCACGTTCCTCGTCAGTTCCTCTCTCCCTTCCACAATAAATTAGCACAGTACCACAACTCAGCGCCTCTCTCCTCCTGCTCACATTGTTCTTCCCAGCATCTCGACCAACGAGGCTCTCTGTAGCTTCATGGTGTTTCCTTCCTTACAGATTCCTTCTCTCTCTCTCGGTCTCTTTCTCTCTATATCGCTCTCTCTCTTTCGTGCTCCAGCCCGCTCCCCTAGCCCCTGGTGTTGGGGGGGTTATGTGGGGTCAGTATGAAGAGCGTGTCGTCCTGCTGTTTCGTGGAAAGCGATGGACTTTGATGTGTTTGGACAGGTGATCGCTGCGGGCGAATTTCTTCTCACAGACAGGACACTGGTATGGCTTCACTCCAGAGTGAGAGCGTCTGTGGCGCGACAGCTCATCCGACCGCGAGAACCTGCCAGGATGACACACACACACACACACACACACACACACACACACACACACACACACACACACACACACACACACACATCAGTCACTCAGCATGTACCATCCCAATTCGGTTTTATTACTAAGCTCTCAGATCCGTTTTTACTGCAGTCATTTCGCACCAATCAGTGTGAACACTTTAACAGACCCATTTCAATATACTGCAGCCTGAGCAGGAAATATGATCTAAGCTATAACAATATTCATATGACTTAATTAACATTAATGTTTAATTAGCATTTCAATCACTAGCAATATAAAACTTCCAAAAGATCCGTTTCCTAGCCTGAGATTAAGCCTAAACTTAAAAACCTAAACCTAGACTAAGCTTTTTGCTAATAGCTTGGTTAAAGAACCACTAGTACAGCTCTTTAGTCCAGGACTAGGATTGATCCAGAACTACACTCTTAAAAACTGAAGGTGCTTCAAATGGTTAAAGAACCATGTTTGTATCAGAAATATGGGAGTCTGAAGAACCTTTTAAAGACTTAAAAGGCTCTTTATCGATTGCAAGGATCTTTGAGCGATGCCATAAAAAGTTATTTTTCAACTTAAAGGTTCTTTGAGGTACGCCACAGAAGAATCGCTTTTGGTTCCATAAAGAACGGTGCTTGTAACAGAGATATGTGAGCATAAAGAACCTCTTCTTAATGTAAACGTTCTTCATCACTTGCAAGGATCTTTAAGCGATGCCAGAAAGGGAAGGTTGCTGCCAGTGAAGAACCACTCTTGGTTCTATAAAGAACCATGTTTGTGATAGAGATATGTAAGTGTGAGGAACCTTTTGAAACAGACCTAAAGAACCTTTCACTTCATGTAAAGGTTATTTATCAACCGAAAGGTTCTTTGACCAATGCCACTGAAGGTTCTTTATTAATGTGAAGGTTCTCCCAGCGATGCTAGAAAAGAACCACTTGGGTTGCATAAAGAACCAGGTTTGTAATGGTGATATGCGAGTGTGAAGAACCTCCTACAGGCCTAAAGAGCCTTTCATTTGACGTCAAGGTTCATCATCAAACAAAAGGTTCTTTGACCAATGCCACAGAAGGTTCTTTATCAATTTGAAGGTTCTCCCAGCAATGCCAGAAAAGAAGCACTTTTGGTTCCTAAAGAAACCATGTTTGTCATAGAGATATTTATGAGTGGAACCTCATAAAAGGCCTTTATCATTTTAAAGGATTGCTTCACTTATATATCTCTATAACAAACAAGGTTCTTCATAGAACCAAAAGTGGCATCACTCAAAGAGTTTTAGGTTTACGTCTAGGCTTAATCCAAAGAGTTGTAGGAATCTGAACAATGTAGCAAACCAGCCCAAGCACGAGACCCAACTACATTTGGACCGTTTGTATTGGTTCGTTCATTGTGAAATGTTCAGACAGGGTAAAAGCCAGCGTTCATGTTGCAGTGGTGTAAAACGGAGATAAACACCATGTAAAGGGCCTTTAAAAAACAGTGAAAGGTAGAAAGATCAGAAATCAGACACAGCTGAGGCCTGAGGAACGCTATCTGGCTGTTACTGCAGCTCCGGTATCTGTCATCTGCTCAAAGTGGCATTGGCTGACCGATCCCTGACATTGAGCATATGCAGTGTCATTTGAACTTGTCAGGCATTCACTCTCTCTTTACCAGGAAGCACTAGAGGCCAGAAGCCTCAGCCTGGCCTTAAAAGCTTCAGTAGCTGACCCAGATCACTGGTGCATGGACCTTTAAAACATGGTCAGTACTGTCTGAGAAGAGCTGCCTAGTTTACTTGCTTTTAAATAAAAAAAATGATCAAAAATTGCAAATTAAATACAACAAATAATTTCACAGTAGCTATATATCATATGGACAAAAGTATTGGGACAGCTGCTCATTCATTGTTTCTTCCAAAATCAAGGGTATTAAAAAGAGCTGATCCTGCTTCTGTTGGAGTGACTGTTTCTATTGTCCAGAGAAGAAGACTTTCTCCTAGATTTTGAAGGAACATTGCTGTGAGGAAATGATTGCATACAGTGACAAGAGCATTAGTGAGGTCAGGATGTTGGATGGTCACCACCCCATCTCATTATCCTCAACTCACCAACTCATCCCAAAAGTACTAGATGGAGCACCAACCATCCATCATTCCAGAGAGCACAGTTATTCCACTGCTCCACAGCTCAATGCTGGGGGGCTTTATACCCCCTCTAGCCCACGCCTGGCATTAGACAACATGATGCCAATAGGTTCATGCTTCTCTGCTCCAGAGAGTCCTATTCTATTGACAAGGGGTGTCTGTAATCATTTGAAAATATAGTGTATCATATACTATGTACTATATTATAATGCTCCTGTTAATATTGATCTGGTGTAGTCACTAGTAAATGGACATTTCCATTTAGGTCTATGAATTTTACTCCTTGGATAACCCCATGACTGACTGTCAAGGGTCGGGTTCGACACACCGGGCAGCAAGTGATCAATCAATTATTGAAGGTGGAAGCAGGACAAAAACGGGTAAGCATAAGAATCTCAGCCACCTTCTACCAAAAGTGTCCAAGGAAAGACAACCAGTGAACTGGCGACAGGGTCATGGGCACCTTAGGCTCACTGATACACATGGAGGCCCCCCCTTACAACTTACAGGACTAACGTCTTGGTGCCAGGTACCACAGGACACCTTCAGATTTCTTGTGGAGTCCATGCCTCAATGAGGCAGAGTTGTTTTAGTGGCACAAGGTGGGGGGTGGGGGGGGGGGGGGGGTACCCAATATTAGGCAGATAATGGTACAATAACTGTCATGCCTGAATCCGTAAATGTGTAGAATTCCATCCTGCCTTATGTCCACAGTGGTAAATAGCGGTTCTCCTCATGGGCCCTGATGTTCTAGATCAGCTCATCTGGTGTGCGAATGATTGGCAAGTTTATGCAATTCTTAAAGACGCCACACTATAGCTGGAGGGTTGTGTGTGAGCTTGGGTTGGAACCCAGAGTGTCATGTCATGGCCAACTTTCTCAGCCTCTGTCCCAGGTTCACTTTAGCTTTCAGGCACAGTATTATCTCCCTCAGACATATTGGAAACATGTGTAAAGGAGTTTTGTAGGGTTATAAAAGCTGCTGTCCTCCCTCTCTCCACCTTTTCACTCTCTCTATGGCTTTCCCAACAAGCTAAGACAAGAACAGTGCTGTTGCTGGCGGCGTACAGGGACACTCCTGCGTGTTAAAGAGACTGTCTGCAGGGGACAAAGTGAAATGTGTGAATCTGAGTCTGGCTTCCAGGTGGTGGCAACAGGCGTGCAGTAACAAACCAATAATGAAGCATGTTGAAAACATCATATTTATGTTCCCACTGTTGTGACAAAACATCATATCTCCAAAATGATAAGTTAAGGTATGATACTATGAGTAGGTCAATCAGTTTTTCATGAACTGCATTTAAAAAATGCTTGGCAGAAAATGTCAACAGACACCCAACTGCAACTTTACAGGAGGCGGAAACACCTACTTAACTTTTCCAATGGAAGTCAAAATCTAAATATTTTATTCGGTCATTTTGGAGCATTTCTGTTGGTCCATTCTTAATGAAATTGTGACATAATCTAAAGGACACCAGCCAGATTTACATTCTGTCAAAAAATGGAAACCAGCAAAAATTAAAATACAAGGTTTTTACATGACATACGTGACAATATGTATATTTTAGTCTTTTTTAAAATTTGATTTACATTCATACATGTCTAACTTTATCTCCCACTTCCAACTTTAATAAAGGCTTAGACCTCACTGAGCACACTGACCTAACTAGGATATCTAAGTACTTCACTTTTCCCCAAAGCAGCTTTTCTCTATATTCAGAACCTTGGGATAGGGTTATCTGAGTTTCTTAAAACCTGCTCACTCCCAACCCTATTGATAAGGATATTGGAGAAAGATGTCTTGATATATTGGAATATTGGAGAATTTCTGTTAAATGTTATGCTAAAAAAATGACTGGATATGTTTTAGAATATTTTGTTCCAGTGAAATAAATAAAATCTAAAATCCTGCAGCAATATGCAAATGTATGCATATGTAATTTGATAACATATCATTTGCATATGTAAATGTACTTTTAAAAGAATAATTATACATATCTTTTTTAACATACAAAATAAAAATGTCAGTAATCAAATGACAAGGATTCATTGTGAAATCAGTTATTCAAAACAGTGGTAAAAGTGCTGGGTTATTAACCACAGGGTTGTGGGTTTGATACCCAGGCCTGCTAAGCTGCCACTCAGGCCCTTGAGCAAGTCCCTTAACCATCTCTGTTCCTTAAAAATATTAAAATAACTTAATAAAAATTATTTTTTTTCAATTAGCTCAAAGTTTGTCTATTGTAGTGATTATTTAAAGGGATATTTAAAGGTCACAGGTTTGTGGGTTCAAAGCCCATTTCTGCCACCCTGTCACTGTTGGGCCTTTACGGCTGACCCTGCGCTCTGACCCCAGCTTACCACCATAATTATGGTGCTTAATTCTTCAAATAAAAAAAAAAATTAAAAGTGTCTCACCTTCATGATAATGACAAAAAAAGGGAGAACTACCCCCTGCCCGTTACGGTGTGGTAGGAGTGTGTCACGCATGGATTAATGTGTGTATGCAGGTAGACCCCCTGTCTCGCACACTGTCTAGTGCAGTTCCAGCAAGCTCTTTAACACCAGCTGTAATCCAAGCACTCACACAGTACTGTGCACAGAGTATCTTACATGACTTGTGGCTTTAACACTGCATTATCAGCTGCATTTCCACTGCACTTAATATCCTCTTCATATCCGGCAAGCTTTCGGCTTCCAGGCCTAACCGCAAAGGACAGCGGAGACCCAGTTCATTATGTTAATACAACACACACTAAGGTGTTTGTATTGTCAACTGCGTGTGTGATGGAATATTTTCCATCTGAACGTGACATGCTTCTATGCTGGTGTGTGCTACTGCCAGTGCAATCAGCAGACCTGCAAACGACTTGTTCTGCAGGTTTGAGGGAATACTGCTCGAGTGAGGAGTATAGCAGGCGAAACCACATGTACAAACATGTACGACTATGTCACTTCATAACTTCGGCATTTCTGATACAGGCTGATACACTGGCGATGGACCTGTCAGCATTCAGTGCTTGAAAGGGTCGCAGCAGCGTCGGTGGCGAGTATCTTAATTAAAGGATTCTTTGCTTTGAGGAATACCAAAGGAATGCTGAAAATGCTTGCGGAAAACTGCAGAGCAGCCGGAGAGCGAGGCATTGTCTCTCTCTTCTCTCTGTGCCTCCAGCTCCTAAAAGAGCAAGTATGTGAATCCTGAAGTCTTGGACCAATTTGGTCGAGTTCAAACATCATTTCTCAGATATTTCTTGCGCGCTTTAACAGACTTTGGCCTGCATTAGTTTCCCCCTTGGCGAAGCGGGCCTCTGCTTTATTCTTCCCCCCTATTCTTCTTACTGTAAACAGTGGTTAATCTGGTATGGTGGAGTCACTTGTGTTGGCGCTGAGGTCAATGGGGCCAACATGAGAAGATCAGATTACGCTTTTCTAGATTAGAAACTGCTGCATGTTCAAATGCACTGATTGGTGAATATATTGTGGAACCGTGGTGATGAGTATTATCACTTTACTGGTAAAGATTGTTGAGTTTTATTCTCCAGTTTAGTCTGCAGTTGTTGGTGGGTTGGTGTCAAGCACAACTGTGTTGAATTACAGTCAGATTGGCCCAGAATTCAGTGAGAATACAGTCTGATTCAGGAAGATTTTTGTCAGCCTACAGTCGGATTGGGACTAAATTCTGTTGAGGCATAGTGAAAATTTGGTTTAATTTCTTACAACCAGACTGAGAGTTTTGTTGTGCTACAGTCGGATTAAGGCTGATTGTTGTTACAATACAGTAGAATTGGGCCAGTTGTTGGGGATAGAGTTGGATTCAGACAGAATGTTGCTGGGCTCATATCAGCACTGGGACACTATTTTGTGAGAATACAGTTGGATTCAGACAGAATTTGATTGGGCTAAAACCAGACTGGCACACAATTTTGTGAGAATACAGTCGGACTGAGACATAATTTTGTTGTAATACAGTCTGATTCGGGAAGAGTTTTGTGCTACAGTCTGGGTGGGACAGAAATGTTATTGGTCTATACTGGGTCTGACTGGGACAGAGTTTCGTTGAGCTGCAGTCATATTAAGACAGAACTTTGTTGGGCTACAATCAGACTAGAACAGAACTATGTCTGGCTTCAGTCAGATTGGGGAAGAATTCAGTGAGAATACAGTCTGATTCAGGAAGATTTTTGTCAGCCTACAGTCGGATTGGGACTAAAGTCTGTTGAGGCACAGTGAGGCTAGAACAGAATTTTGTCAAATTTTTACAATTAGACTGTACAATTAGAATGTTTTGTTGGGCTCCAGTCAGACTGGGCCACAATTTTGTGAGGATAAAGTTGGATTCAAACAGACATTTGTTTGGCTACAATCAGACTGGGACAGAACTATTTTTGGCTACAGTCAGATAGGGCCAGAATTCTGTGAGAATACAGTCTGATTCAGGGTGAATTTAGTCAAACTACAGTCAGACTGGGGCAGAATTTCATTGGGATTCATTCTGATTCAGACAGATTTTTTATTGGGCTACAATCAGATCTTTATCAAACTACAGTTCAGTTCGGACATAATTCTGTGGGCCCACAGGCAAACTGGACCAGACTTTTGTATGATTACAATCATATCAGACATAATGTTGTTTCAGACCGAATTTTGATAGCCTAAAGTTGGGCTTGGATTAGAAATTTCTAGTACCCAGGAGGCCTCGGTCAGACAGACCGACATCCTACTGAAGACCAAGCCCTGGCAGAGAACACTAAACTGCTGTTCAGTAGCAAGGCCCAGCCACGGCAGCGATAAGCACCGTGCCAATCTTATCACATTAGACTAGAGGCCTTCCCTGGGGCAATGCTGGGCTATTGTTTGTTCTTGAATAATAACTGTGTAACAGAGGCTACATGCGTTGGCATGAAGAACCAAAAAGAGAGTATTGCTTGACTTGAGACCAGACAAGCTGGGGTGGATCATTGACGACCCTGTTGACTCAGTGAGGGACTTAGAACCTGAGCATAGCTCGAATTTGGGACATGTGTCAGAGAACTATGGCTCTCAAGCATTTGAAGTGACGTTAAGTCCTGAGTATAGACGTTTGGGACGAAGTAAGTAGCTATTTAGTTTTTGACGCAGTTTTGTGACTGGTGTGACTGGTCTTATAATCAGTGTGCTTAGATCAGACCATTCATTTGTAAATGAGGTCATTAACTTTAAGATTAGCACCAAACAAATCTCTGTGTCTGAAAAGCCCAATCCAGCTCATACTGCCATGCCTTTATAACATGCTGACAGACAGACACTGTTATACCAGCAGACTTCATTAGGGGAGAGTTTGAGAATTTGCTAGTCAAACCCTGCTATAGCTGCGTAAGGCTCTACATAAACTGAGAGCAAACAACAGTGGCGACAACGACCAAAGTCTGACATCTCGTCAAAGGCTTTATCTAATCTCCAAACAGCACAGATAACACAAAACGAGACCTAATTCAAAGGGCAAACCACATATACATATACTGTCTATTACAGATTATGCTCAATTTACAGGACTGCTCATCCCTTAGGCCTTAACAGAGGATCCTGAATTTGCCCTCAGTCATAAGTCAAAATGTCAGCATTATTTTTTTCTACTGCTGTTGCACACTTGCAGCGTTAGCATAAACCAATGACCCTCATCTAAAATTCACATTGTGACTTTGTGACTCAGACATTTGCTATTTAAATACATATTGGGCCTTTAATGCACCCTGCTGACCCCTGTTTGAAGTTCATTCATGAATGGTCAACAGAGACAGTGATCTGCCTCACTGCTTTCGCAATGGTCAGTCACTTATCAGCTCAGGAGCCCCTAACCAAGCACTCCAACCTTGACAGTTAACCTAGGTCCATAGAACAGCATTGTGTTTCACTAAGGCTGCATAATATGAACAATATACGGCTCTACAAATAGTGTGTATTACTATCTACAGCAATCTAATAAGATTTATGATCTTTATAAGATTTCTATAAACCTTTTTGAATGTGAATCTGTCAGTTGTTCTTTACACTGTGTCAAAATTTCTTGATGAATCGACCAATAGAAACGCTCAAAAGGATATTTTGTTGGAGTAATAGCTATCTCTACCATCCAGGGAAGCATTTCTACTTGATTTTGGAGAAGCACTGCTGTGAAAATCCGATTGCATTCAGAGACAAGACCATCAGTGAGGTCAGAATGTTGGATGTTCACCACCCCACCTCATCCCCAATGCCCGGCCCATCCCATTCTATTACTGGAGTCTTCTGGGTGTCCAAGGGCTGACATTGCAGTAATGATTAACAACAACTTACTGTGCTGTGCTAATAATAAGCTAATCAGTTCAAGCCAAAAATGAGGGTGGTAGTAACCTAGACACTTTCAAACACCATGAACCCAGGCTTACAAAGCATGCATCAGCATGCCCGCACAGAGTAATTATGTCTTGTAATTTAGAGCTGTTTTGGCCATTTTGCTGTACGTTGGATTCAAATAGCAGGATCATGCATCTATGTGTAATTACACTGTTAAATATGTAATGACATAATGACGATTTTTGTTGTAAGGGTCTGCACTTTTAAATAGTCTCTGCCCTCCAACCCCTACCAAAACAGGACCGTGCACATCACTTGAACTCCAAACATGATAAAATTTCTCATCTACTGTCAGTCAAATGTGGTACTGATTGGATGTTTTCCAGGTGTAAATGGTGCTTCATTACTTAAGAGCAATCATTTGAAGCACCTTTATTTTGAAAAGTGTAGGATTCTTCAATTCCAGTTCTGGAGGCCTGTTCTGCAATACTGCTGGACACCAGACCAGCCAAGCCCAAAACTGAAGAAACCTGATAAACATTCTAGGTGACTTTTAGACTTTTAGGCAATGATTATGATCTTCTTGTATCCTGATATTACAGTGTCAGCTGTGCAGGTGCAATAACAGACACAACCGGTATGACAGGTTGTGTCATCTGTCCCCCAAAACTTACCTCCATACACAGCCTGGCCAGGTGCAGGCGAAGGGCTTCTCGCCTGTGTGTCTCCTCAGATGGGCCTTCAAATGGCTGCTCTTGGTGTACATCTTGGCACAGCCTGGAAAAGTGCACTTGTGCATTTTGATGAGATCAGCCACTGAGCTCTTCTGGAATTTCGAACCCCCGACTAGAAGTTCCGCGCCCTGGCCTCCAGCTGACCTGCTCTCCACAAGATCTGCAGGTTTGGCCGCAATGGGGACGGGGGCTATGCGGACAAACTTTGTGGATGTGCTGCTAAGGCTAGCGGTTGGCATGACCTGAGGGACCAGAGCGTATGTCTGGCCTTGGATGTTGACGAGCAGCTGGGCGATTTTGATGTCCGAGGCAGATGGCGGAGTTGTGGGCGCTGCGTTTGGACCTGGCTCTTGCTTGATCTGAAGGGGCTGGATCTGCAGGATGACAGGCACCCCTGAATTCTCCACTACCAATGCTTTCTCAGAGGATTCCTCTTTTTTCACCCCATTTTCAGCGTTCGTGGGGGGTGCCGGTGAGGACTGGGCACTTTTAGGCTGAAGGTTGGCTGTTACGCTGAAAACAGGCACCGTTTGGTCTAAGCTTTGCACCTGCATTTCCGGCGAAGCTGCTTGGTCACTAGTCGATGTCCCATCACTTGCCTTTTCCTTCAAGGCTACGACTTCCATGTTCTCCTCCAGAAACTCCTCGATCTCCTCCAGCGTGGGCTGAAACAGCAGCCCCGCATGGTCCTCCAGATCTCCAGGAAATATGGGGAACTCAAAGCATTCCTCTTTGGTGGCACGTTCCTTACGAGATTCCCATGCCAGGCCCATGGGCAGAACTGGAGGGACCATGGCAGACGTTTTGGCTGTGGGGGCAGATGTTTGGCTTAGGGTAGCCTGAGAGAGCAGGTAGTCCAGGAGGCCATCTTGGCTCTCACCACTGGAGCTGGAGCTGCTACAGCTGGAGCCAAACACCTGGGACTCAGGACTGGAGCAAGAACGGGAACTGGACGAGTCGCTCAGTTCATCCTCTGAGAAAGGAGATGGCAGAACCTGGTAAACCCCCTCGTCCGTCACCATATCCGTCCGGTGGTGGTGGTGGGCTGTCACAGAGTGACTATAAGCAAGGAAAGAGTCTTCATTCACTAGTGAGCGATCCACCATTCCTGGTCACCGCCTGTCTGGAAAAGCGCCGTCCCTCACTTGACTGCCTGTTATGAATGAATCAGCTCCTCAATTCTTTATGGGGGGGAAAAGAGAATGATATTAGAACCTGGAGTATTTATTTTTTCATTCTAGATAATACATGGAACAGGTTCGACTTACACACAGTGAGCAGTTCATTGTAAAACTGCCCATATGGCAGCCAGAATAGGTGATAAAATCTGTTATTGCACTGTTGCAAGCATATGCGTGGGGTATAGTTTACTAGGATAACCAAAGATAGCAGTGTGTATACACAAATAGTCCCTGAGTGCTAGGCATGATAGAAAGCAGATGCGAAATTGGAAACTAGGACAACTGCCAAAACAGGTCATAAAATGACGATATTTTGTGGGAGCACTACTTAATCAAAGAAACCAGTATCTGACGGCTTTTATATTGAAATTGGATGCTTATCATTATGTAATCCTTCATATAAAGCACATTTTTCTTGCTTATCAACCACAACATCTGCTACATGAAAAGTCAGTCAGGGGAACCTGTTTTCTGTTCTGGAAACAGTAACAAGAGATGAGAGATGTGTCCTAGCCTACTCCTATAATGTATTTAATGTATTTGACTGCTGTCACACATGGAAGTTTACTGTTAGGTCTTCTGGGAATGATGTCACACCCAAGTCCCAGTCAGCATTCCAGTCAGATGATCGGACACTATTACAAAACATTGCCAAAAACAGTTCGCTAAAGACGTCAGAGTTTACCAGTGTTTTATAGAGAATCTAACCAAAAAAGTCCCAGCTCATCGATGTTAGCACTGTCCCAGGTTAGCATTGTTATCAATAACCAGTTCATAACTAAGCCTGACGCAGCATTTTTTGGAAACCCGCTGGAACGCTTGGAACACTCCAAGGCTTATTACACACTAAGGCCTAATATTCACTAAAGTAACCACAGGGACTCTGAACAAACTGGTGGGGCTATTCTCTGGTAATAGAAGTTTGTAGTAACACTTTCAGCCTTTGCGGTCCTAGGCTTTTTAAGGGGTTATCAAGCCCCATTAAATAGACTGTATAACACTACTGCTTTTACTACTGTTGATGTGCAGAGCAGCCATCTTGGATTTTAAACTCGGGGTTGGTGAGGCCCTCTCGACTGTCCAAGAAGGAAACTGACTTGTGGGGGCGTTTCGGTTGAAATTTCCTCAGAAACTTAGAAATTCTCACATCCCAGTTCCAATGTCCAATGCAGCTCAAATCAAGGCGATTTTAGTAGGCCATTTTTCTTGGTTTCTTTTTACCCCTTTGCTACATATCTTAGCAATGTTTCAGAACGCTTCACAGCCTGCGAAGAACTTTAAACCATAGTCTAACACACAGGTAGATGTTTCTTATACTAGTGATGTTTTAAAACAATGTCAATTTGGTACTGAACTGTATTGCAGCATATTGCTGAATTGTGAATAACATGCTAGTTTGAGGCGAATGTCAGATAGAGTCACTATAAACACAATGAGACTAAACTTTTATGTCAAATATCATACTCTTATCATATTAAATGCTCAATTATGCCACTTATTATGTCACAGTTTTAGCCATTTCTTGTTTTATGGTATTAAAAAAATCTAAATGCTGCTCTATCGAAGCGAGACCCCAACACTGCAAATGCAAATCGTGCATTTTCTCAATCAAACCGACTAAAAAAGACCTTTTTAATCACAATTATTGCAAATGTGGTTCATATTTCTCTGAGATTAACTAGCTACATTTAACTTGGCTACTGAAGGCCTCTGAGACCCAGTCATGCTGTTGAGGCCATCTGCCCTGCACATTTTAAGGTGCCTTCTAGGTGCTCTTCTAGGAAGGCTGTGTACTGGATGTTGGAACATTGCTGTGAGGATTTGATTGCAGGGGGCCACGCACTCTGTTCGCTACTGGTTGACCAACTGGTCAAGCAGCTTGACCAGTATAACCAAGTTGGTTGACCAGTATGACCAGCATGACTGAGGTGCTTGACCAGTATGGCCAGTATGACCAATCTGGTTGACCTTCATGACCAAGGTGCTTGACTAGTATGACCAAGCTGGTTAACCAACTGGTCAAGCAGCATGACCAAGGTGCTTGACCAGCATGACCAGCGTGACCAAACAGTTTGAGCAACATACCCAAGGTGCTTGATCAGCATAACCAAGGTGGTTGACCAGCTAGTCCAAGCTTCTTGACTAGCATGACCAGCATGGCCAAACTGGCCAATCAGCACAAGCAAGGTGCTTGACCAAGCTAGTAGACCAGTAAGACCAGCATGACCAAAGTTCTTGACTAGTATGATCAAGCAGCTTGACCAGTATAACCAAGGTGTTTTTTTTTTGTTTTTTTTGAGGTGCCTTCTAGGCTGCCTGGCTCTCGCACCTACATTTCACTCATCATCTCAATCTCAACACCTTCATTAGCTCACATGGAGAAGTTTGAAAGTTGGATACAGCAATCAGGGGAGCATTTCAAGAGCAAGAGAAGAGATTTTGGAACACTGGTCCTGAAGGGGAATGAGGGAGTTGAGACGAGCGCCCTCTGCTGCTTTCTTCTCGCCATGACCGAGAGCAAACTTCTAAAGCAGTGTCAACATGTGTCTGTGAGTGCGATCATGCAGCTCTTTGCACATAGTAAAATCCCCGTTGCCACATTTGTATGCATATACATGCAGGACTTCATGCAATTCTGCAGGTGTGCATGCAATTCTGCAAGACTGTAGGTGTGCAATCACACCGAGCATATGACTGCAGCCTGTTCTGCACAGATTAACTTCACAGCTGAAGAGAAAAAAAATAAATAATAATAACCACATGTACTCAGACCCACCGTGTCTGTTGTTTTGGCTCCGAAGCTGAAGAAGGGGTCCTGTCCTCTCGTCCAAATTTGTCTCAGCGTGTAAAGTGACGTGGCTTTGCCCTTGAGACAAGCTTCTCATTGCAAAGCCGCGCGAGGCTGCTCATAGCTCCACCGCGTGCAGCAGCATTACTACAGTGCTGTCACATGACTGGCCTTATAACAGGCAGGGCTGGGGAAGGCTCGCCTGCTTTTCCGGCCGGGATTGGTTGGTGCCTGCTGAGGGGGGCTGGACTCTCCGACTGAGCCACATGCGAGCACTGCCTGCAGTAGAAGGCATTTGGGATTTTGCCTGGCACGAGCTCTGCCAAACATGTCAGTGCAGAACAATTTCATGCTGGTCCAGCATACACACACACACACACACACACACACACACACACTCCAGAAGTTTGTAGACACGTGCTCTCCCAATGTTCCTCAAGGGTATTAATAGAGAGTTTGTTCCCCCACATGTTCAGAGCTCTTCTAGGAAGGTTCTGGTCGCTACTGGTTGACCAACTGGTCAAGCAGCTTGACCAGTATAACCAAGGTGGTTGACCAGTATGATCAGCATGACTGAGGTGCTTGACCAGTATGGCCAGCATGACCAATCTGGTTGACCTTCATGACCAAGGTGCTTGACTAGTATGACCAAGCTGGTTAACCAACTGGTCAAGCAGCATGACCAAGGTGCTTGACCAGTATAACCAAGCTGGTTGACCAGCATGACCAGCGTGACCAAACAGGTCAAGCAATATACCCGAGGTGCTTGATCAGCATAACCAAGGTGGTTGACCAGCTAGTCCAAGCTTCTTGACTAGCATGACCAGCATGGCCAAACTGGCCAATCAGCACAAGCAAGGTGCTTGACCAAGCTAGTAGACCAGTAAGACCAGCATGACCAAAGTTCTTAACTAGTATGATCAAGCTGGTTGACCAACTGGTCAAGCAGTTTGACCAGTATAACCAAGGTGGTTGACCAGTATGACCAGCATGACTGAGGTGCTTGACCAGTATGACCAATTTGGTTGACCTTCATGACCAAGGTGCTTGACTAGTATGACCAAGCTGGTTAACCAACTGGTCAAGCAGCATGACCAAGGTGGTTGGCCAGTATGGCCAGCATATGACCAAGATGCTTGAGCAGTAAGACCAGCATGACCAAACTGGTCAATTGTCATGCTCAGGTTGTTTGTGCTCATAGACCAGCTAAACCATCAAACTTCAAACTTGGTTGATTGATTTTGGATGGTCAGTTCTGCCACTTTAACTAAGCTCCATACAATACTTGACCTCACTGATGCTCATTGGATGGAGCTCCAACCATTATTTCAGAGAACACAGCTCCTCCACTGCTCCACAGCTCAACGCTGGGGGGCTTTATACCCCTCCACTAGCCCACGCCTGGCATTAAGCAGCATGGTGCCTTTAGGCTCATATTTATCTGCTCCAGAGAGTCCTATTCTATTGGCAGTACTTCTCTACAGGGACTAGACCAGCTGTGTGTATTTCTGCACATCTGTAACAGCAATAGGTGCAACTTAACATAGCTAAATGCATTTATTAGAAGGGGTGTCCACAAACATTTGGACATATAGTGTATGCAGAGCCATTGGAGCTTCAATTACAGCTCAAAGCTCAACTTCCCTTGGATGTCCCTCGCTGTCTTCAAACACTCGCGTTGTAATTGACCTGAGACACGTCTGTATCTCTGTAATACGTGTGTTTTGTCCAGGTATCAGAAAGTCTCTGTAGTTAGGTGTCAGCACTGACTTCTGTTTCTGGCAGTATCTTAGTTCAAAGGTGTCTTTAGTGCCTGTTTGCTCTAAGTAGGGATATATTTTCTAAGTGGACAACAAAGCACTTTTGGAAAGCTGTCTAGATAAGAGCATTTGCTAAATGGCTTAAACGTACTGGGTTCAAATTCTCCTTCCATCACCACTCTCCAGACTGTTCAGTTTTATAGTAAACTAGTGTAATGTAGTGAATAGGGATTACTGAAAGTTACTGAATGGACCAATCATGAGATGAATTCGTGGAGCCAAATATCAAAGCCAAAATAAGAGAGCATGCTGGGATCGAAGCAACACCGACCTAATGGATGACCTCATTTCTTATGTACTACGACTACTTGACTAATGTTGAGGACTGAAGCCAGATGTCTCCGGATCCTCCACAGACTTGCTTGCGAAATTTCGACCAGCAGTAGTCACTGTATAACATCTTATAAATCCCTGTAAGATTTATGAGATGTTATAACTAGAACTGTCATGTTATGGCGTTAATTAGGCCGCTGTGTAACAGATGGGGTGTGTGTGTTGGACTGCAGAGTAAGACAGCTAAAGGGAGTTTATAGAGCAAGAGTCCAGATTCAGAGCCCATGTATAATGTGTCCATTTGCACCAGTGTTGGGTATTGGTTATTATGCAAAAGCACATTTTTCATATATCTTCTGTTGACTCTCGACACCTTACTGCACTGAAAACAAGAAGAAAAGGGCCAAGTAAAATAAACAAGGTTAAAAATCTATCAAGAAATTATAATAATATTAAAAAATTATAGAAATGTATAGAAAAACAGTTTAGCAGGATGTAAAAAGTCCTCAGCAGATCTGTTAGTGAGTTTGGTACTGCCAATTAACCCACCCATTTGTAGCTCCCTCCCTACATCAGCACACCACCCTTAGCCCCGCCTTGTCATTAGTGTTCCCACCTGTGCCTCCTCTGTTGCCCTGCCCTCTTGTTAGTCTCAGGTGTTGCATGTTGGTCTTTGTATGGGTACTCCCTTTGTTCCAGTGTTTGTTTGTCTGGTCTTGTTCATGTTCATGTGCCTTCATGGCAGTTCACAGTTTGTTGGCTTGGCCTGTTTAGCCTTTGTCTGGTTCTTTAGCTTGTTAACCTGCAATTCAGTCCGATTCCTCCTCCAATGCGACATTGCCAAGGAAGCACCGGGTCTACAGCTCTACTGCACCAGCTAACAGATGCCTGTGCCGGCCAATATCTCTTAAGAGTGATGATGGGGGAGAGCACCATCTACCCACCCACTGCCAATTGTACTCTCTCAGACTTCCGGCATTGGTAGCAAAGGCCGAAGTGGTATTGTATTAGACCGCCAAGCACCACCTGTCCTGCTTAGCGCTGTTCCCAAACTAGGCTGTGATGTTCCTTGTGAGCATGTTTTCAATGGTGCAGGTGTAGAAGTTCTACAGCAACCAATTGGAGGGCAGTCTGAAGTCCCTCTGAAGCATCTGAGGTTATAGAGACGCTGACGGGCCCTCTTCAGCCTGGAAGTTGATGTGGCAGGACCATAACAGGTCCTCTGAGATGTGAACTCCAAGGTTCACAGGCTCCTTTGCAGACCCATTGATCCAGATTAAAACTGATCAAACCCTGGCCCTCAAAGCCTTCAACTATTGACAGCTGAAGATCTGATCTGAACAGCTGTTATTATGGTCAATCATGAGCAAAAGTTCCTGTGTTAAGTAGTGGTGTCCCTTCAGCTGGTTGTGAGGTCCTTAAGTCACCAACGCTCCAGCAAGAGTGATTTATTACCAGAGTATGTCAGATATTTAGTATCTACCTGTTTGTTAACATGTGTGATGAATAGCAGTCCAGCTGGCCGTCAACGTCAATAGACGATGTTATCTGGTTGAACGTAGGTCATGATGCCGGGTGAAAAACATTCAATGTCAGGACAACCAACGTCAGTTTAAAGTGGAATAGTGACGACAGCTGACGTTGATACTTTTATTGGTTTCAAGTGGTGATGTTAAGCAAGCAAAATCCAACGTCTTCCAAATGTCACACCCTTTATAATGTAATGCCAATGTTATATTGATGTAAAATACCAACATTTACATGTATGGTGACTAAAACTCAAAGCCTGCTAAGCTTTATAATGTTAATGTCTAGACAATGTGAAGTCCTGGTGTTAGGTAATCAAACTTTAACATCTGTACAATGTTATAGCTTGTGGTCAAACCAATGTTGGTTTTTGAGAGATATGTGACTTTGATTTCCAAATAAAAAATTTACATCTGTACAATTTTGTAGCGTAATGTCAACCCAATGTTGCTTTTTGGCGGATATGTGACTTTGATTACAACCAGAGTTCAACATCTACAACGTTGGAGCTTGATGTCAACTGAATGGTAGTTTCTGACAGTTATGTAAGTTTGATTACATCAGAATTCAATGTCTGTACAATGTTGGATGTCAACCCAGTATTGTTTTTTATGGATATGTGACTTTGATTGCAACTAAAAATCCACATCTGTACAATGTTGGAGCTTGATGTCGACCCAATGTTGGTTTTTATGGATGTGTGACTTTGTATAGATGTTGAATTTTGGTTGGAACGCAATGTCTGAGCTTGACATCAACCCAATGTTGGTTTTTGAGGAATATGTGACTTTGAATACAACCAGAACCAACAACATTGGAGTGTAATGTCAACTCGATGTTGATTTTATGGATATGTGACGTTGAGCCAACCAAAGTTCAACATCTATACAATGTCTGAGCTTGACATCAACCCAATGTTGATGTTTGAGGAATATGTGACTTTATTTACATCCAATTTTACGTCTGTACAACATTGGATTCCGATGTCAACCCAGTGTTGTTTTTTGACAAATATATGACTGATTACAACTGAAATTCAACATCTGCACAATGTTGGAGTCTGATGTCAACCAAATGTTGTTTTTTGACAAATATATGACTTTGATTACAACCTAAATTTAACGTCTGTACAATATTGGAGTCTGATGTCAACCCACTGTTAGTTTTTGACAAATATGACTTTGATTACAACCAAAATTTAACATCTGTACAACGTTGGAGCCTGATGTCAACCAAATGTTGTTCTTTGACAAATATATGACTTTAATTACAACCAGAATTCAACATCTGCACAATGTTGGAGCTTCATGTAACATTTACAGCATTTAGCTGCTACTTAAGTGTCACTAAAGTGGGTCAATGTAGAGTTAGGAATCTTGCCCAAGGACTCTTACTGGTGTAGCACAGCATCACCACCCATACCAGGAATCCCAGTTATCTATAAGGTGTGGAAGCTCACAGACAGGTGATGTTATTGATTGCATCACACCAACTACTAACTACTGATGTCAACCCAGTCTTGTTTTTTGATGAACTTTGATTTCTGACCAAAATTCAGGGTCTGCATTGGAGCTTAATGTCGATCTAATGTTGGGTTTTGATGGATATGTGACTTCAATGTCCAACCAAAATCTATTGTCTGTACAACATTGGATTTTGAAGTAAACTTGAGTTTAATTTCGTACTAAAATTCAACACCGGCCTCCAAAATCTTTCTGACGTCAAACCGATGCCCGGCACCTGCTGAGAGAGTGAAAGCTTGCATAGCCGTGAGTTAGAAGAACCACTAATGTGCTAAGAACTGCAAAGTCTTTAAGTGTTTAAGTTGTCCACAGTGATTTAGCGACGCAGCCTCTCGACAAGAAATCTGAAAGACAGCTTCAGTTTTGAGTCCAGCTCATAATCGATGTACAATTAGGATCCACAGAATTTAGTGCCCAGCTCCTGGAGATCAACTGTTCTCCAGACTTTCCACAGCAGCTCTCCCAAACCAGATCCATTTTATCATAAGGAATTTAGAAGAGCCAAGTGGGTTTGGTCAGTGTTGGAACCAGTCTGAGTCTCCAGGCTAATGTACCACGGCAATAAAATTTGAGTGAAAGGAGAAGCATGTTTCAGAAACCAATCGAACGACCACAGAGAGCCTGATTTACTGTGCTCTCCCCTTTCTTCGTGTGCGGTAGGCCTGCACACACATAACCTCCACTCTGTCCTGCACTGAATACAGATGTCACTGTTTAACCCTATCAAATCGTACATCTCCCTGGCGACATTCAGATATTTCGCCGATGGCCCATTTGAACTGGTTGTACTCTGCTACCAGAGGAGTTACGAGGCATGCATATTCACAATAGTCATAGTAAAATGGTTCAGCATGGAACTGAAGCTTTTCTGTGACCTTATAAAAGATGCACCGTGCTGTCTTTATTGTTGGATACACTGTGGGGTGTGTACACATTCAGAGTGCACCGCAGATCCATGAGTGCTTATTATTTTGTCGTAGTCTTTCTTATCAGGGTGGCACGGTGGTGCAGCAGGTTGTGTGTGCGCCGCACACCTCCAGGGGCTTGGAGTTCCATGTGGGCGTCCTCCCAAAAATACACAATAATGCTAGGCTAAATTGGCCCTACAGTCTCACTACACAAAATAATGGCTACAAAGGGTTCTCTTTGAGTGATGCCATAGAAGAACCCCTTTTGGTTCCAGTGTGAAGAACCTTTACATTGACTTCTTTAAACATTTAAAAGGTTCCTCCCACATACACTATGTGGACAAAAGTATTCGGACACCTGCTCATTTATTGCTTCTTCCGAAACCAAGAGTATTAATAAAAAAAAGAGTAACTGCCTCTACTGTCCAGAGAAGAAGGCTTTCTACTAGATTTGTGGAACATTGCTGGGAGAATTTGATTGCATCCAGTGACAAGAGCATTAGAGAGGTAAGGACATTGGATGATCACCATCCCACCTCACCTTCAACTCCCCAACTCATCCCAAAAGTACTGGATGGAGCACCAACCATCCATCATTCCAGAGAACACAGTTCTTCCACTGATCCACGGCTCAATGCTGGGGGCTTTTTAGTCCATTCCTGGCATTAGGCAGCATGGTGCCAATAGGTTCATGTTTATCTACTACGGAGTCCTGTTCTATTGGCAGGACCTCTCTACAGGTACTATAAGGGGTGTCCACAAACATTCAGACATAGTCTCTCATAATCTCTTCTAGAAAAGAACAATTATGGAACCATAAGTGGATCTGCTGTGGCATCAAAACTCAGAACTCGTTATAGGACACTCTACAAAGGGTTCTTTGAGGAATGCCATAGAAGAACCACTTTTGGTTTCATGCAGAACCATTTTTATAAAAGAACTATGAGTGTGAAGAACCTTTACATTGACTTCTTTAAATCTTTGAAAGGTTCTTCACATGTTCTTCACATCTTGTTAAAACCAAATATGGTTCTTCTATGGCATCAATCAAATAAACCCTTAATAGCACCTCTATTTTTAAGGGTGTAGGAGAATTGACTGGGTTAAATTGCCCCTAAGGTATGAGCGAATGGGGGCATGAGGTACCCCGCACCAGACTGGCATTCTGTCCTGGTGGAATTTCTGCCTTATGCCCAATAATTCCAGCTAGGCTCTAAACCCACTGTGACCAAACAGACCAAGAAGAAGCAGAAAAGAGGATGGATGGATGTTTTTTCTAGTCTAGTACAGGAGCTTAATTTACATTTACATTGACGGCATTTAGCAGACGCTCTTATCCAGAGCGACCTACAGAAGTGCTTCACTGTTTACTGGGCAGTCCCAATATTTAGCGACTTTTCAGACTTTTCCCTCTAGCAACCTTTTTTTTAAGTGACTACTGACAAATATAGCGATTTTCTGGTGTTATTGGAGACTTTTGGAGACTTTGGGAGACTTTAAGGTGAACACACATGTTCTTAAGTTACTCTCCTCAGCAGCAGGGGCAGTCACAGCTCCACGTCCACACTGCAAATGAACTGCGCATGCCCAAAGCCGCCGCAGACCCCGCCCCCTATTTACAGCACGGGATGTAAATATAAATGCAGTCTCAGTCACTCCCTCACCTCAAAACTAGCAAAAAATTATAAAAAAAAAAGAAAACAAAAAAAACTAAGTAACTCTACATAAGGGTCTCTTTTAAGGTCACTTTGCCGGACCCAAGCAGGGATAAAGGAGGAGGGTTGAGCGTAGCAGTAGCAGTTCCACCCCACATAACAGTCTTTTCATTAAATTGAATATGCTATCATTTAACAACACAGGACAAAATTGAGTTATGTAATTAACGTAAAAATGATTTATGTAATGTGGCTCTAGACAAAGCATTAAAGTCTCTTTTATACTCACCTTTTGTCTTCCACAGTGTTTTCCCTTTATTCTTCAGCTGTAAATACAAACAAATGGACAATTATGCAAATTAGGTGATCATCAAACATCATTTAGCGACTTCTAGTGACTTTCAGGACAGCCAATAGCTACTTTCCTTACTGAGGAGTTGGCTGTCTTGACTTTGTAGGCCAGCGTCAGGGGGTTTGAATCGGATGTGGGCAGCAGCTACAGCAGGAAGCCAGTGAAGAGAGAACGCAGCAGCAGAGGATGTTGAACATGGCTGAACTTAGGAACGTTGAAGACGACCCGTGCTGCTGCATTCCGAATCGACTGCAGGGGCCTGATGGTGCGCAGAGGAAGACCAGCCAGGAGAGAGCTGCAGTAGTCAAGTCTTGAAGTGACCAGAGACTGAACATCTGAGCACCTGGGTGACTCTGTGCATGTGTAGATGGAGTGACCAGCAAGATCATTGTGAAGTACAGCAGTTCCAGGGATGTACAGCAGCTCCTATAGACAGAATAATGTTCGGCCTATAGTAGAAGACCTGAATATGCACTAGGGGTGTAAGAAAATATTAATAAATGTATGTATATATATATATATACTTACATACATACATACATACATTGGGCTATCGATAACAGGGTTGTGGGTTCGATTCCCAGCTTGGCAAGCTGCCACTGTTGGACCCTTGAGCAAGGCCCTTTACCCTCTCTGCTCTGGGTGTGTGTGTGTGTGTACTCACTGCCCCTAGTTCACAAGTGTGTGTGTGTGTGTGTTCACAACCACAGATGGGTTAAATGCGGAGGACACATGCACCTTTACCTTTGAAGTACTATGATATTAGTGCTGTATCCAAGGATTTTATTGGAATGATTTACATGGAAGGACCGAAGGCAGACAGGGGTTCATTTAGTGTTGCGTTTGAACTCTGACCACTAGAGGGCAGTGTTGTACACTGTCTTTAGATCCCACTGTTCTGATTGGATAAAGAGTAAGCTTTTCTTTTACTCTTATTTTATGAAAATGATAAAATATCATATAATTTGATGCAAAAAATTGCAATATCGTCTTGCTTGCAGTATCGCAATACATAGCAATATGTTGAATCGTAACCCCTGTATCTCCAGGTTCTTACACACATACACAGCCCTAATCTGCACATGGTTGTCCCGCTCTACCTCTCTAATGCCCAGCAGGCCCACTCCTGGAGTGCTTCCGCCCACCTCACTGCAACCTCCTCCAGTGCACCTCCGTAAGAAAAAAGGCCAAATCCAAACACAGGCAAGCAAACCAGGCTGAACCTGCGCCGAGACTCTCATGTAATGTTTTCTACATGTTAAAAGCGCCAGGAAATCACAGCATGACGGCAACCTGATGGCAGCCTGCCACTCAGAGCCCCTCCGTTTAATACAGTCTTAGACAGATTAGCGCGTCTCTGGAACGGGCCAGGGTGTCATCCTCTTTAAAGGATTACCACGCAGCCTTTCGCCCACTTCCCCTAGCATGTTGACTGGGTCATGTGCATGTGAGCTTCAGTGTGTGTATATGTGTGTGTGTGTGTGTGTGTGTAAGAGAGAGAGAGGTCTGTTCATCCAACAGGCCCGGCTCTGAGAGTAAACTGTAGGTGATTCCAGGAAACAGCACCATTTCTAGCAGCCCTTTAACACAGTGCACAGGAATAAAGAGACCCCAGAGAGTTTCTCAAGACTGCTGACTGAACCTCAGGGTGAGGACACCAGCTCTGGCGGGTGGCCATAAATGATCAAAACAAAAACAAACACAAAAGCTTCCTGAAGGCGTTTCTGGCGATTCTGCACGAAGGACGGCTTTCGGAGGACAAGCTAGGCTGTGAATGATTGGTCCTCATTTGTCAACATCTTCCTAGAAACTGTCTTGAGAAAAGTCCTAACAGGTCAGACTCATGGTGTGTTCACAGCTCTGCTCTTATAGTGCTGGATCCCACTGTCCCCCTAAACTGAACGTCAGCATTTTAGCGAAAACTGGGGACGTTTCTTAACCCCCTTTAAAAATCAAGGGAATCATATTTGTTATGAACATATTTGAGTTTTTGA
The DNA here is from genome assembly GCF_030463535.1 of Salminus brasiliensis. NCBI lineage: Eukaryota > Metazoa > Chordata > Actinopteri > Characiformes > Bryconidae > Salminus > Salminus brasiliensis. The sequence continues at coordinate 5,322,218 of NC_132891.1, forward strand.
GACCTCATCAGTGTGATTATTAAATAATAGGCAATTATCTTAAATAATTATCACACCATCTCTAAACAATAACAAGAAAATAGAATTATTATAACAGGACAATAAAATCTGGTGTTTTTTCTGCTCCCTGGTGGATTGTTTGTGTACTGCATGCACCAGAAAAACACACACAGATCTTTTAAGTTTGTGGCTTTAATTAAAATTGACTTACATTAATTTAATTGACTTGAATTAATTTAATTATACATTTTAAAGGAAACTTGGAGTATAGGGGGTTAATTTTGTGTAATATATATTTTCATTAGTTTTTTGCTTTTTAAAGGCTTCTAAAGTCCTTCATTATTAATAAATAATTGGTCAGAAGGTCAAATGAGGCTCACGGTTCTTCTGAAAGGGAAAGATCATGCTGATTGCGTTGGTCTACAGGAGAGATGTATGACCTTCTGATGGATTAAAAAGGAGTGCTTTGCGCTGAGAGTGGTGGGCAGCCACCTCAGTACCAAGGGAGCAATTGGGGACTGAACCAGCAACCTACCGGCCCCAAGTGCACTTCTCTGACCTAGGCTGTGGGTTCTGTTGAGCAAGGCCCTTAACCATCTGCCTCAGCGGTGCTGTAGCTTTGCTGACCCTCTGCTCTGATCCCAGTTTTCCAAGCTGGGATATACAAAGGGAAGAATTTCGTCGTACTGCAAAAGTGCCTGTGTGTTAGCTAAGCTGTCAGAGCGTTGTTACATAATAGTGTTTATTGCTGTGTATAATTGTTGTGGTGTTGATGTCTAATTGTAATAATATTTTTTATTTTAAAATAAAATAGTTATTTAATAATAATAATAATAATAATAATAATAATAATAATAAATTTAAAATAATAGTTATAACATTATATTCTCATTATTATGACTAACATCACCGGCCTTTATTATTATTATTATTATTATTATTATTATTATTATTATTATTATTACTACTACTACTACATTGTGATCAGGTAAACAAATGGCATCAGCTTGCATTTATTGTGATTATGATCTTTTATTATTATATATGGTTGCTAAATGGTTATTATGCATATTAATATATTTATTATTGCTTACAGTGTTGTTTTGTTTTCTTATAATTCAAATTGTGTATATAATAGAAATGATAAATAACACAATTATTATTAATAATAATAATAATTATTATTTGTATTATTATTTTAATTATTATCATTGTTATTGTTATTATTTGTAATATTATTGTTGTTATCATGATGATTATTATTTTTATTATTATTATTATTATTATTATTAGCATTGTTATTAATAATAATTGTTATTATTCTCGTATTATTTTATCATTATTATTAGCATTGTTATTATTTTTATTTGTTATTGTTGATGTTATCATTATCATTATTATTATTATTATTATTATTATTATTAATATTATTATTATTATTATCAGTAGTAGTATTATGTTTCCCTGACATTTAATATTTGCTTCGTTTACAAAAACATCTTCTCAAGTTCAAAGGTCAGCGGTTCAGCAGTTCCCTCTCTGTCCTCAGGGGCCCTTTTGCACATATTTTGGTCAACAAGTAGTTCTGCACTGGATGCAAATAGTCCAGAGTTCAAGCAGCTTCAGTGTGTGTGTGTGTGTGTGTGTGTTTGTGTGTGTGTGTGTGTAATGAGGCAGGGTGGTCTGCAGTCATCCACACTGAAAAGCATAGACCCCGCTGCTGTTTGGGCTCTGGCTGAGGGACTGAGGGATGGACGTGTATTAAACGTAAGTGTCCGTCTCCTGAGTCGGACTACTAGCCAATCCTAGCGCAGGAGATAAGGCACTGCCAGCCAATCCCATCGTAGGGGTGGGGCTAAATGTACAGTATGCCATGTCTAAAGCCACCTTTATGACGCGCAATTTTAGAAGCCTGACGCCCAGATTCTGCCAGCAGTGTCATAATACACAGACAACTTCCGGCCTACAACTCGACAAGCCCTTATCCTTCCTAACACTCGCGTTTATCTTCCTAAACATTTCATTTACTAGGATAAAATTTTTTACATTTTGCTGTTTAAACAGCAGATAAACCAATATTTTGCTGTTTAAACAGCAGATAAACAGATATTTTGTTATTACAAGAGCAGATGTGGACAGGTGTAACACCGGACTCCACTAACACCACCAGCACTCGGACCACAATGCCAGCTAACAGAGGTAAATATAGCTACCAGAATACATCATGAATAAGAAAAGATGTCAGGTGAAGAACGTCCTCCAGTTCTGAACCAGCATAGAAGGACTTAATTAAACTTGTGTGAACTGAAAAAAAAACAATCAGAAAGGGTATATTAATTCAAATTAAATCAAATTAATTTATTATTAGGATGTAGTAGTAAACTCCCCTCACAAAAATGTAAGCAAAAGACAAAAATCCGGCTGCATTTTAGGATGTAAAATGATATGAGCTTGACTGATCCGTTTCAGAGAGAGAGAGAGAAAGAGATTGGGTGACTCTGAGTCTGACTTAACCGCATGTATTTGTGAACCTTTCAGCTCTGACTTCGCCCCCCATCCGCCTCAGCCAGGTAACGTTTACAGCACTGACTCAAGCCGGATACTCAAGCTCCTCAGGGGCACGCCTGTAGGACAGTTAATCAGGCCACATGTGGGACTGTGTAAACTCTCTGGCCTACATTACTGTCTCTATATGCATACATTTTTACTGCTCTGTCTCTCAGCTTGTCAACAAATGCATGTTTAAATCAGCCCACAAGGGGGCGATCAGTGTTAGATTTGTATTTACAACAGTGGAGTTTAATGAATTACACTGTCCAACTGTAGGGGGAGCCCAAGAGCAAAAGGCCTGTGTGCATGAGCAGGAAAAGCACAAAACTGTGCCCTCCAGGACCGGAATTGCCCAGCACTGATTTACAGCTTGCGGTTGGTAGCAAGCTGGCGGTGTTACACATGCTAAGTACATACAGAGCAGATTATTAAATTAACATTATTAATAATATCAAAATGAAGTCGAATGAAATAAAAATATTCTACATGGAAAATAAGCAGCAAAAAGTGTCTCCTTGTAGAGAAGTACTGCCAATAGAATAGGACTCTCTGATGAACTTGTTGGCACCATGCTACCTAATGCCAGGTGTGAGCTAGTAGAGGGGTATAAAGCCCCCCAGCATTGAGCTGTGGAGCAGTGAAAGAACTGTGTTCTCTGGAATGATGGATGGTTGGTGCTCCATCCAGTACTTGTGGGATGAGTTGAGGAGTTGGGGATGATGTGAGATGGTGATCCTCCAGCATGCTCATTAACACTCTTGCCGCCTGATGCATTTGAATGGTCTCAATGTTGCAATGCTCCTCCAAAGTCTAGTGGAAGGCCTTCTTTCCTGGACAGTAAAGACAGTTACTCCAACAAAAGCGGGATCAGCTTTTGTGTAATGAATGATCAGGTGTCCCAATACTTTTGTCCAAAATATATCTCAGTTTTAGAAGCAGATTATCACAGATCCATGATTTAGCAGGAAAACGCTGCATGTCCTGATTCCTCTGCTCCGTCTCTAACCGCTGTAGTTTTGCCCTTGAGCAAGGCATGCTGACCCCAGTGGCCCAAGGGTATTGTAGAGGGGCAATGGTGCCCTCCTTACACTCTGCACTCTACTCTAATGACCATAGCCAAGACTAAAGAGGTCCTGCCATGAAAAAAGGCCCCTTATATTTCAGATGTAAAAGGATATGAGCTGTGCTAATGTGTGTTTGTACTCCACAGGCAGACGGCTCGCTTTCAGACGGGCTGAACCTTTCAGCTCTGACTTCGCCCCCCCATCCACCTAAGCCAGGTAACGTTTACAGCACTGACCCAGCCAGCTCCTCAGCCTGTAGGAAAGTTCATCAGGCCAGATCAGGACTGTGTAAACCCATCAAATAGAGCATTTTTTTTTTTAGGATAGATTGAATAAATAATTAAAAAGCTAAAACGTATTTCACATTCTCACATTCCTCCAACTGTACAGTTTTTAATACAGAGGCGAAGAGGCAGAGCAGGTTTCATCCCATCAGGAGAAACCCCTACACTCGACCCACAGCTCAGGAGGCAGGAGGAGAAGCAAAAGAGTCTGGTCAGAACACACACCGCTCAGTGCAGTCCATGCTAGACTATATGTGGTCCTACTGTGGTTTAGGGGGGTTAATTACTATTATATAACTCAGTCAGAATATTACTATTGTTACCATAACTACTACCACTACTACTACTACTACCACTACTACTACTACCACCACTACTACTACTACTACTACTACCACTACTACTACTACCACCACTACTACTACTACTACCACCACTACTACTACTACTACTACTACCACTACTACTACTACCACCACTACTACTACTACTACCACCACTACTACTACTACTACTACTACCACTACTACTACTACCACCACTACTACTACTACTACCACCACTACTACTACTACTACTACTACTACCACTACTACTACTACCACCACTACTACTACTACTACTACTACCACCACTACTACTACTACCACTACTACCACCACTACTACTACTACTACTACCACTACTACTACTACCACCACTACTACTACTACCACCACTACTACTACTAGTGCTACTACGACTACTACTAGTGCTACTATGACTACTACTACCACCACTACTACTACTACCACTACTACTACTACTACCACTACTACTACTACTACTACCACTACTACTACTAGTGCTACTATGACTACTACTACCACCACTACTACTACTACTGCTACTACTACTACTGCTACTACTACTACTGCTACTATGATGACTACTACCACTACTACTACTATGACTACTACTACTACTGCTACTACTACTACTGCTACTATGATGACTACTACCACTACTACTACTACTACCACTACTACTACTACTACTACTACCACTACTACCACTACCACTACTACTACTACCACTACAACCACTACTACTACTACCACTACTACTACTACCACTACTACTACTACTACTACCACTACTACCACTACCACTACTACTACTACCACTACTACCACTACTACTACTACTAGTGCTACTACGACTACTACTACCACCACTACTACTACTACTGCTACTACTACTACTATTACTGCTACTACTACTACTGCTACTATGATGACTACTACCATCTACTACTACTACTACCACTACTACTACTACTACTACCACTACTACCACTACCACTGCTACTACTATACTACTACTACTGCTACTACTACTACTACTACCACTACTACTACTACTACCACTACTACCACTACCACTGCTACTACTATACTACTACTACTGCTACTACTACTACTGCTGATAGTCCTGCTACTACTGATACTGCTACTGTTACAAAAATACTACTACTACCACCACTACTATTACTAAAGCATCCTACCACTGCCATTGTTACTACAGTTACTGCTGCTGCTGTTACAAATCTACTATTACTACTAAAACCTCTATTATCTATTATTAACTCTTACAAATATACTACTACTAATGACTTCAGTTAGTAGTTTATGTTAAATCTATTTGTAATACTACTGATGCAAATACAGCATTACTACTATATTACCACTGCTGCTGCTTTGGAAATATACTATTAATACTACTACTACTACGTCTTCTAGTACAAATACACTACTACTTTTACTGCTACAACTACCATTGCTGCTGCTGTTCCAAATGTATTAAATCTATTATATCTAAATGAATTATATATTATATCTACATCTATATATTAAATAGTCCCAAAGCCTCCAAACTTAGACCTAAGGAGATGAAAAGCATTCAGAAAGCTACACTCGAGTCCAGTGGTGGCAGCGCCTGTGACAGAGATACCCTGTTCCCTCTGTTTCAGATTTGATCGAGTAAGAAACTTCAAAAGTTGTGTTTAAAAAACAGGAGGTGAGGTCATTGGAAACTCAGAGGTGCCCTATACTCATTTTGTCAAGGAGAACATGCCCTCTCCACACGCCCCCCGCCCCCTCCTTCCGTTTATATTTGCCCAAAGTTTCCCTGAGCTAAGCGTGCGTCTGACCTATTACCAATCTCTGACAAAACAGTTTTTGTTTGAGCCTCTTTAATAGGCCACATTCTCACCACATGTTCTCCTTATTTCTTTCCGCTGCCTCATAAAAGCAGCTGAACCGGCCGAGCTGGATGTTGTTGTCCGGTTGTTTCTCGTCCAGTTAAAATAAACATGTGATGAATATGTAGATGCCTGAAGGTAGTGGATCAGTGAAAGGCATCAATCCACGAGGTGGTTAGCAGCATGACTAATGCGTCCTGTCTCGCTGGACCTTCACATGGACACACTGTGCTCTGTCCGGACTCTTCAAATCCAAAAACACTCCCTGCATTCTGCCTTCTCTTAACCCTTAGACTGCGATCTACAGATCCTGTGGCGGCAAAGCAATGCTCCACTATGTCGTTGTCCCAGTTTTGTAGTTTTATTGTTTCGGCTTGATACAATAACTCATCCTGCAGTTTTTGAGACATTGACGACATTCCACAACTATAAGATCCGGCCTTGTATACAGCTTTTTGACTGGCCGTATGGTTTACATGTAGCATGTAGGACTTATTCCCATAGGAATTAATTGGGTGCACCCTTCTTATTTCAGTTGATGATGTAAATACATTAGTAACACCCAACCAAGCACATGGGGTACCATAGCAACCACTTCGCGACACCCTAGCGGCCACCTGAGATTCAGTATCATAGCAACCACCTAGGAAAAAACACACACACACCCAGAGCGGTGGGCAGCCAACTCCATCGCCCGGGGAGCAGAGAGGGTAAAGGGCCTTGCTCAAGGGCCCAACAGTGGCAGCTTGCCGAGCCCGGGAATCGAACCCACAACCCTGTTATCGATAGCCCGGCGCTCTAACCGCTAAGCCACCACTGCCCCTGTATGTGGATACGTGTATGTGGGTGTGTGTGTAGGATCCTTCACAGATATGCTTCATAGACAGCCAGCCACTGCTGGAACGTTTAGAAGAGCTGGAGAAGCAGAACTTGACTCTAATCCAAAACTTAGCTGATATGGAGGAGGCTGAGGATGACTTCGGCTTCTCCATGGACATCAGACGCAAGAGAATGTAGGAAAGAGTTTAATTTTAGTCATCAGCCTCCTCCACACACTCACCTATAGTCCTGTTTAATGTCTTTAAACATCATTTATAAAATGTTAGTTTTCTCTCTCTCTCTCTCTCTCTCTCTATATATATATAAATATATTATTATTATTATTATTATAGGCCGATGCGCAATCGCTGGGAGGAAAGTGCCAGGTCCCCACCGCCACTACACCAACTAACAGACGCCTGTACAGGCCTTGAGAGTAACGAGGGGAGAGAGAGTGCCATCTATCCACCCGGAGAGAGCACAGCCAGTTGTGCCCTACCAGACTCCAGCCACTGATGGCAAAGCGGCATGGCTGGGGATTCAAACCTGTGACCCCTCTGGCCGTAGTAGAAGCACTGAGCCACTCTAAGCAACAATGGGGTGATTTCTAATTGTGCTATCTTTTGAAAGCCCTTCTCTGGCCTCTATTAATTCTATTTTATAAATGATGTTTAAAGACTTTTCTTTAGTTGTGTGTTCAAATGAAAATCAAATGTCCAGATGTTTAGAAAAAAAGGTTTTCACAGGGTGTTCAATTTTTTTTCTACATAATATGAAGAATGTGAATAATAATTAGTCATCAGCTGTTCTGCTGATGTATGGTCTCAGTAAAGTGGGCAGTGTTCACTGCATGTGTATTTCTGTAATGTGTTGTAATGGGACAGTCTGGCCTTGCTCTAAATCAATGGGACTCTGTAATGCAGCCACTTCCACACCCTTCGCCACAAGCACAATACACCCTTTGATTATGCATATAACATTTAGGGGTTCTGTAAGTGTGATCGTGTGTGTGTGTGTGTGTGTGTGTGTGTAGGGAGCAAGAGATGGATTGGTTGACTCAGCAGACTAACATTGTCACTCAAGCCATGGAGAGAGAGAGAGAGAGAGAAAGCAGCAGATTTACTGCTCAAAGCTAGACTCCTCTCGTTTGGCGAGATATATATATTCATAAAATGTGTATAGTGTATGTACAGAGTGCGTATAGTGTGTATGTATTGTAAATAATTATTGTAAATAATTACGCTAAACAATATTATTGTCATTTTAATCCACTGATATGATAATAATAATAATAATAATAATAATAATAATAATAAGGTAAAATGCAAAGCATTTTAAATTATTATGAATATTCAGACACTGGAACTGGACAATGTTGAATATCCTACATATATAATATTTTATTAAAAAAACAAAACAAAGTGGACATGCCGGCCTGTCCACAGTAGAGGGCTCTCCTCACTCATTCGGCTTTAAGCCAAGCGGTTCCCACACCTAAGCTGTGAAATGCAGACCATTTGAACTCACTCCTCTAAAGCTTCTGGCTGGAATTACGCAGTGATTGGTTAAAACACCTATGAGCCTCGAGCAACACGTCTTCACCTGTCGCCGTCCACCCTGTGTGCACAGAGGCAGCATTACTGATGCGCTGTTCATTCTGCACACTGCAGTCTTTTCCTACACCATAGGTGGCACTGTCTGCTCACAGACTGCTCGCAGACTTGAGCCCTGCTGGTGACATTCACTCTTATAACAAACACACAAGTAAACACAACAGGCAATCTTCAAGGTCAGCAAACATTACTGAGGTCATGTGCAGATATTGTAGGATATGTACGTAATTGTTGTGACAGTTGTCTATGGGCAGCCAATGAGGTCATTTGCATATATCATCCTCTGAGGCACAGTAACAAAACAGCCTGTGTAATTCTAAGTGATACAGAGAGGTTAGAAAAGTGTACTTCACACAAGCTCTGCTATGTTGTACTTCCTAGTTCACTTTTTCCTTTTGAGAAATAAATAAATAAATAAATAAACTGTTCGTGCTTCATAAACCCACACTAAAGTTATAAATGGAGGCTGGAGTGAAATAAAATACAGTGAAAGGTGTGTGTAACTGTAGGGTCTATAAAGCAACATCACCCAAGAACGTCTTACCTATTCAGCTGCACTAGGGGGCAGTGCTTTAACACCATCTACGCCATTCCAGTGGTGAAGCTCATCAAGGTGACCACTCTTTCTGTCTGTCTGTCTCCCTGTCTGTCTGTCTCTCTCTCTCTCTCTCTCTCCAGGAGGAGATGCTGGAGGAGTTGGAGAGGAAGGTGTCGGAGGTGTACAGGAATTGTCTAGGTGTGAATGAGGCGACCCAGAAGCTGACAGAGGTTGAGTGGCATCTGGATGAGCTGCTGGAGCGCATCGAGACATTTCCCACAGACAGAGTTAAGGCAGTGGAGAGAGAGCGCGAGACGGAGAGGAGAATCTGGTTAGAGCATATAGAAAATACACACACACACACACACACACACACACTTGTCTTTTTATGGAATATCAAGATGGATAGTTATATGGAATATATAATGCATACACATAACTATATTTAGTATTACTACATAATAGTAATAGTAATAACTAGATTAATATATAAATATATGTATGTAATAAGAACAGGTATTTAGGTAGGTACATACATATATATATATATATATATATATATATATATATATAATTCATAGGGGTGTGTATATATATATATATATATACAATTCATAGGGGTGTGTATATATATATATATATATATATATATATATATATATATATATATATATATATATATATACATGTGTGTGTGTAAATATAAGAAACCTCGTTTTAAGTAGGTCATGATCCAAGATCATGATTCTTGCTGTATTCCTCACATCAGGAATGTCTGTAGACCTGCAGGCTGTTGGAACTCAGTGTTTCTCCTTTGCAGGAAAAGGGAAGAGCGCCTGAAGATATTGGCTCAGGAGGAGCGTCTGCGCAGGATGCAGCTCAGAGCCCAGGCTGGCGTAGACACAATGGTGAGCCCGGACTAGCCACACACTACTCTTATTGTACATATATACACTATATGTCCAAATGTTTGTGGACACCCCTTCTACTCAATGCATTCAGCTACTTTAAGTTGCACCTGTTGCTGACACAGTCACTGTGGAGGACACCTGCCAATAGAATAGGACTTTCTGGAGCAGATCAACATGAATTTATTGGCCCCATGCTAATACCATGCCAGGCGTGGGCTAGAGGGGTATATAAAGCCCCCCCCCCCCCCCCCCCCAGCATTGAGCTGTGGAGCAGTGGAAGAACTGTGTTCTCTGGAATGATGGATGGTGGTGGTGCTCCATCCAATACTTTTAGGATGAGTTGGGGAGTTGTGGATGAGGTGGAGTGGTGATCGTCCAGCATCCTGACCTCGATAAACGGTCCCCTCGCTAAATGGAATCACAGCAATGCTCCTCCAAAATCAAGTATAAAGCCGTCTTCTCTGGACAGTAGAGACAGTTACTCCAACAGAAGCAGGAGAAACTCCTTTTTTAAGATCCTTGATTTCAGAAACAACAAATGAGCAGGTGTCCCAATACTTTTGTCCATATAGTGTGTGTACAGCTGTCTGAATAAAACTCCTTGCTTTGTGTAAACATGGTCATGTGAAAGTGGAATAAGCTAAATTAGTATAAAATTTGCATAGTAGACCCATCACTGTCTTGTCTACTTGTGTAAAGTGCTTTTTTTTAACTCCAACTTTAAACGTCAGACTGGCAGAAAACTGACCGCGCAGTTGCCACCTCTACGGAAAGTGACCAGGGAAAGCAAGGAGGATGGCGCTGATGACGAGCTGGAGAAGAACCTGTGTTATTTCTCCCAGCACGTCCGTCCTCCCTCTCCTCACATCAGCATCCCTCCCTCCCCGCCAACACCCTCCCACCACCTGACCCCACACAGATAACAAGAGTTAATGCAGTAATTAAATAAAAAGCAGCGTTCCCGCACCTCCTCTTTCTGGCCCTCCTTTCATCGTGGTGTATTTTCAGCAGAATGATCTCAGACACGACTAAAAAGCTAAAAGCTGCTAAATGGAAAGCCTGGGAAACAAAAGACTGATAGACTGATGACGAGCGCAGTCAGGGGCTCGCTTTGAAGGAAAAGAGCTTTGCAGCTTTGGAGCCGTGACTCACATCTTTAAAGGTGAGGGATGTGTAGGGTCTAAGTTTCAGTATTACAGATCAGCTGGGATAGATGAAGAGCTTCATTCCGAAATTCAAAATCAGGCCATTTTGATCAACAATACAATAGGAAATGAGCTGCAGCTGAAACTGTGTTCTCTGGAATCATGATGGTGGTGCTCCATCCGGTACTTTTAGGATGAGTTGGAGATGATCAAAATCTAGTAGAAAGTCTTCTTCTTCCCTGGACAGTAGAGACAGTTACTCCTACAAAAGCAGAAGACCCTGAGAAGATTGGATTGAGCAGGTGTCCCAATACTTTTGTCCATTTAGACAATGGAGCATTTCACACTAAAGCCACCTGAATGACTTTGTGTGTTTCTGCAGAAGTATTGAACATTTGTTGAAGCTCTTCCTCAACCCTTTAAAGCCCAATCCATTAAATAATTGCCAGGAAATGGAAAATCCTTAAAACTGGAGTATTTATTTGATCTTCTGATCAATTATTAAAAATAAATAAATAAATAAAGGATAGGACTTTTATTTTGTATCATATATTTTTAAAGCAAACTAAAATAATAATAATAAACCCCATTTAATCCACCATTTTATTTTTTTTGTAGTATTGTTGCATATTATATATATATATATATTACAAAAATTATTAAATAATAATCCACAATTATATATAATACTGTTATACGTGTATACGAAGCTAATATATTTTAATGCTAGCACTTCCTTTCTGCCAAATTTGACCAAGGTGCCTGGAGGGAAGCGCCGTATACCCGGCTCTGACGCCAGTGACAGCCAGCGCCGCACTAGTGTGATGTGGGGGTGAGCGCCATCCACCCACCCTAGAGAGAGCAAGGGTTCCAAATGCGCTCTCTCTCTCATGCATGATCAGTATTCGAACCAGGGATCCTCTGATCACAGTGACAGCGCCTTGGTCCACTCCCCCCCCCCCCCCTTCCTTTATGGAAAATGACATGATTCACAGGACTTCAGTGACTGATTCCTGGGCTAAAAAGCAGACTAAGCACAGGGAACTTCACAAGACATCCATGCTTTATTTAAAAATGTGATAAAACACTGATGGCATAGAAAAGAGTACAGCTGTCCTCCACATCCGTACACAGCGCTGTCAGACACGCTCAGCTCTAGACAGCAGACTCGGGCGTTCTGCACAAACACCTGGGATTATTCTAGTAAACAACAAACACTGTTCACCGCACGGAGCAACACCAGGACCAGCACAATGAAACAGTGGCACAAACTGGATGGAAGTCAAATATGAGCTGGATCTCACTGGATCTCACTGGTTCAGCCATGCACTGTGTGTATGCAACATGTGGCCAATGAGGGGATTTGAGGAAACACATCCATTAGGTTTAAGATATGCTTATTAAAAACACGTCATCACGTCATACACCTCCCCCTCCCATCGCCCCCGCTTCATAATATGTGTCATTAATAACTGTGTAGTTACACATGAATAATCCAGGTAATAACAGTGTAATAACTACATATTGTGTGTATCTCCACAGCTGTAACAGCATAATCTCTCATATATGGTTAGACATGTGTATAATAACATCAGACTAATTGTATTTATGGCTGATTCCTCAACTGGGGTCACTTATTACCACCTTAATATCTTTTTAATTCTAGAATTAAGGCCCTACTGATGGCCAACGTTGAGCTTTTATTTTTTACAACTAAGTTATTTCATATTTATTTAATTACACAACACAGAAATCCAGGCCATTCAAATCCAGGTCACTTACTTTTTTACACTTTCACTACTTTTTGTCTGTATCCTCTAGAGCTCTCTGCTGGTGTCGTACGACCATGCTGACTGAAAATGGACTTTTAGGAAGTTGGATTCCTAAACAGCCAAAAAAGCAGAGATGGTGAAGCTGAAAGGCTGCCATTCCCATCACCAGGTGTCATTACCGTAATCCCAAGTCTCCATCATTTTATTCAGAGAAAATACCCTAGCTCATATTCGCTGTCGAGAACTGAGTAACACTGGTGGCTCAGTACCGGCTATTGATGACAGGGTTGTGGGTTCGATACCCAGGCTCGGCAAGCTGCCACTGTTGGGCCATTGAGCAAGGCCCTTGACCCTCTCTGTTCCCTGGGCGCCGCTGTGCTCACTGTCATGGTGTGTGTGTGTTACTCATTAGTGTGTGTGTGTGTGTTCACTGCATGGATCGGTTAAAGGCGGAGGCCAGATTCCACAAATGATGAATATGGTTGTCTTGACTACTGAGTAACACTACTAGTTTAATATACACCTTAAATATATTAAAATAATGTGAATATTCAAATATTTCGTTTGATAAACATTGTCGTAACAATCTGAATGGTAATGACACTTCAAAATCTAAATTTACTTAATGATCAAGAGGAATACATGATTCATTTACTCACTATTAATCTTTGTTTCTATGGTTACATAAACACAAACAGGTGTTAACTTTAACTTTTCAAACAATCCTTAGAGAAATCACAGGCTGTTGCGGTAATGACTACAGATGGTAATATATTGTTCAAAATATGTGTAGATTTGTAGAAATATGAGCGTAAATAATATATTCTGTTTTCTAAATATTACAGTTATTATAAATATAACATAAATTGGGTCATTTTGTTAAAAGTTTGTTATGATTATTTTTCAGAATTTTGAAACACCAAAGTTTAAAAGTCTGGGTTGGGGATGAGGCCAAAGTAGAAAAGTTATTTATGTAAAAAGTAAAAAAAAAAAAGGAAAAACAAAAAAGGGGAAAATGATTTTTGGTGGCAATAAATCAATTTTATTCATCATTTATTCACATATTTTAGCTATTATAAGCTATATAAGCTATTTATTTTGTAAAATAGTTATTTGGTGACATGAATTTATAATATTTTAAAGTTAACCTAATTGAAGAATC